>NW_015388634.1:75893-88434 GCF_001527695.2 Protobothrops mucrosquamatus | reverse complement strand
AGTCAAGCTATTTTCCAAGGCACCTGAAGGCAGGACAAGAAGCAACAGATGGAAACTAATCAAGGAGAGAAGCAACCTAGAACTAAGGAGAAACTTCCTGACAGTTAGAACAATTAACCAGTGGAACAACCTGCCTCCAGAAGTGGTGAATGCTCCAACACTGGAAGTTTTTAAGAAGAGACTGGACAGCCATTTGTCTAAAATAGTATAGGGCTTCCTGCCTGAGCAGGGGGTTGGACTAGATGACCTCCAAGGTCCCTTCCAACTTTATTATTATTATTATTATTATTATTATTATTATTATTATTATTATTATTATTATTATTATTATTATTATTATTATTATTATTATTATTATTTCCAAGCTCTGAGTCATTCAGGGCTTGAATTATCACCTCAAAGCACATCCAGAAGGTGACTAGGAATCAGTACAGCTCCTGGAATACTTGGATGAATCTAAGGACTATTTGGGATGCCGCATGTTGGAACTAGTGAAGATTCCACATGCTTTAAGAGTAACCTGATGGCTGTAGACATTTCATTAGCTGTTGGCTGGGAACAGCAGAAGTCTCCTAACTTGGTTCATTCAACAGTCAGAACTGAATACTCCAGCCCTGCTCCATTTCAGATGTGGAACTGGAAGACTTAGATGATTGTCTCATTGTCTGGATGAGCTCTAAATATAACCCAACTCCCCACACATCCTTTAGCTCAAACAAACTGCAGCAGTCCTGGTCAGAATGGCTACACCCAAACTTTTTCTATAATTCTAACAGATGAAAATGTTCAATATTTATTGTTCGTTATATGCTATTCGATTCCCAAGAGACCGAGAAGGCGAGGGGGGACATGATAGCAGTGTTGCAGTATCTCAGGGGCTGCCACAAAGAAGAGGGAGTCAAGCTATTGTCCAAGGCGCCTGAAGGCAGGATGAGAAGCAACGGATGGAAACTGATCAAGGAGAGAAGCAACTTAGAACTTCCTGACAGGGAGAACAATTAACCAATGGAACAACCTGCCTCCAGAAGCGGTGAATGCTCCCAACACTGGAAGTTTTTAAGAAGAAGCTGGACAGCCATTTGTCTGAAATGGTGTAGGGTTTCCTGCCTGAGCAGGGGGTTGGACTCGATGACCTCCAAGGTCCCTTCCAACTTTATCATCATCATCATCATCATCATCATCATCATCATCATCATCATCATCATTATTATTATAGGATTACCATTAAAAAACTTTGCTAAAAGTATGCTGGGGAAAAAAATCACGCTCAGGAGGACTGTATTTTTCCAAATGTCACATTGTATGGCAAAAGTTGAGAAAAAAAGTCAAGAAACATATAAAAAAGAACAGATGGTACACAGAAAGTTCTATTCAATGTAAAACTTGTTTGCAATTACTGAAAATCAGCACTCCCTTTCCATAATATTCCACAGTAAAAACTAGCAACGTGTCTGTTGTAAACCACATTTCAGATATATTTGGTGAAGAGGAGGGGGTATATTTATTTATGAGCAAAAATCATTAAAAATATATGACAACTCTTAGATTTTATGTTCCAGTTGTTCATAACCATGGTAAGATATGAATGGCTATGCTATGTTTCATACCCCCTAGATTTAATGAAGAAATGTAGTCAGAAAAAAAAACACCCAAGAAGCATGCTCTCTCTTTTTTCATAGATATAAAAATAAAAATGCCGGAAACAAAACAATCTTCCAAATGCTTCTTAAATGTATTACTAGTCATTTGTCATATCTGCAGAGGGCGGAAAGAAAAAGCAGCACTTTATCTGTTTCCATAAAAGCAAATTACTCATTTTCGTTAGCTTTAATATAGATTTTGTTACCGATCAGATAAGTATTTCTACAAGCTTACAAAGCTGATTTTTTTTTATTGTCACTGTGATCAGAAATGCTTTTCGTCATTGCATCAAATTATTTGCAGAAATAATTTATCTTGATTCAGTTGCATTGTCGAGAATTGGTAAGCAATTTGCAGTTAGCCAATCACGAATAAGGGACAGTCATTGCTCTAGTCCAGGGGTAGGCAACCTTGGCTCTTTTATGACTCGTGGACTTCAACTCCCAGAATTCCTCAGCCAGCATGAGCTCAGGAATTCTGGGAGTTGAAGTCCACGAGTCGTAAAAGAGCCAAGGTTGCCTACCCCTGCTCTAGTCTAAAGCAATTGTCAAAGCCTTCACTTTGATTTCTGAACTATAGTAGCATAAAAGACAAGCTTGCTTTGCACATTATCTACGAAATAGTTCATCAAAATGTCTCCGCAATGCTTTGTTTCCAACGGTATAACAGTACAAGTTAAATGTTGATGCACTGCATAATGATAACCCCTATAAACACGTCCTTTTTGTGGCTTTACAGCAAAAGCAGACTTTTGGTGTATGCATCAATCCCATCAATATCAAAGCAGTTTATCTGCTTGCTTCCCATTTTTATTTAACCTCCCACTTAACGAACAACACGGAGGATCTCACTTGTTGTTATTCAACATCTTAGCTCTTCTCAGAAAAATATATCGCTAGCACTCTTGCTTTTGGAATTTAAATAAAAACAGCATTTGGAACTTGCATACAGTTGTAACTGGCTTAGCCAAGCTGAGAATGTAATCCTCTACTACAGTGGTGGCAAACCTATGGCACGCGTGCCAGAGGCGCCACTCAGAGCCCTCTCTGTGGCCATGCGCGCCATGCCCCGGAGATAGCAACCGTCCCTCTTCAACCAGCCGGCCACTAACTCACCAAGGTCCCACATGGCTGGATGCATCCCAGCACAGCTGGTTTCCCTCCCTCCCCCCCATCCCATCCCTCTTGGCCTCGCATGCTCTCCTTTTCCCGGGCACGACCGACTGCATTGCCTCCTCAGCTGTCGGCCGGCCGTCCAGCTCAGAGGCAGCTTCTCTAAACTGCTGGTGGCGGGCTCTGGGGCCCCAGAGTGCGCCAGTCGAGGGGCTGGCAGGCTGTGGCTGCTGATGGACACTGTCGGCCCCCATGCGCTTCGCTGGCCTCTGTGTGGGGGGGCCAATGGTGTCAGGCAGCAGCTGCCCCGGCCCCTGCCTCGCCTTGCCCTGTGACAATGGTACCCCCACCCTGCCTCGCCTCAGCCCGCAGGACGAGCCTCCTGCCCACCGCCCTACCTGCCAGAGACCCCCTGGATCTCCCCCAACCCTGCCCGCCCCCCACAGGCATCCCTCCCCACGAGCTTACCTACCTTGGCCACACCCACCCAGTCTGCTATGACCATCACAGCCACGCCCATCCAGTGGGCCACGCCCACCTGGCACCCAGCGATACATAAGTGGATTTTGGGTCTCTAAAAGGTTTGCCACCACTGCTCTACTATATGCTTCTACTCAGTTAATATTTGCAGGATTAAAAAAAAGAGGAACGCATGCAAAGGACATGGAACTCTTCGGAACTCATTAGGAAGGAATATGTGAACTGGGACCTCCATACACAGACATACAGACACATCTTTGGGAGATAGAAATGAAGATTTTTCTCTTCCTTCATCTATCTTATTTTTCCAATTCCCATCAAAGCCCTTTTTTTTGCTATAGGTAGTCCTCGACTTACAACAGTTCATTTAGTGACCAAAGTTACAATGGCACTGAAAAAAGTGACTGATGACTATTTTTCACACCCACGACCACAGCAGCATTCCCATGATCAGGTGATCAAAATTCAGATGCTTGGAAACTGACTCATGTTTATGACGGTTGCAGTATCCCGTGGTCCTGTGATCCCCTTTTGCGACTTTCTGACAAGCAAAGTCTATGGGGAAACTAGATCCACTTAACAACCGTGTTACTAACTTAACAACTGCAGTGATTCACTTAACAACGGTGGCAAGAAAAGTGGTAAAATGGGACAAAATTCACTTAACAACTCTTCTTGCTGAGCAATGGAGAGTTTGGATTCAATTGTGGTCAGAAGTCAAGGACTATCTATATTTCATATGAGTAAAAAATGCAACCTATCAATTGCTTCAAACTACCAAAATTTAGACCAATAGGTAACTTTTTATAATAAAACTTGGCTGCACATGGTCTGAATAACACAGGATTATCTTGATAGAAAAATGTTTAAAAAATTAAGAGGAATAATGAGGAATTTCTATTTAAATTGTGCAAGTGCTAGTGTCATGTTATCGTCGATACTTCTCCAAAACCACAAGTATTCAATGAAAGAAAATAATGACTAGATTATTTTCTGACTGGTTTTCCTAAATCTTTCTCTCTCTCTCTCTCTTTTCCTCTAATAAGTTAAGGAATCTTAACAGATCGATGGGTTTCTCTCAGAAAAATATTTTTATTTGGCATATTACCAGTAAATACTGCTTAGGTGGATGGTGATATTGTTCCTGCTGTTGAAATGATGGGAATATTTTCTGCCACATAATGCATTGTTTCAATTGATGGACATTTCAGAAAAAGATACCCACTATGTCATTGGAATTTACTAAATCAATTGTCTCTCATAGTTTTACTTAGCTCATGGGTAGGCAACCTTGGCTTTTTTATGACTCGTGGACTTCAACTCCCAGAATTCCTGAGCCAGCCATGCTGAGGGGAAAGGGTGAGGTTTCCAAGCTGAGCCATGCTGGCTCAGGAATTCTGGGAGTTGAAGTCCACGAGTCATAAAAGAGCCAAAGTTGCCTACCCCTGACTTAGCTAAAGTACAGTATACTATACTACAGTACCTATCAAAGCCAATTTTAAGTGAAGATAATGCTGCCTGTCCTTACTCCAAATGGGTGAACATTTTCACCTAGTTTAACTATTGAAAATAACAAAAGCAAGGCAGCTATTTCATAGCAGGGACTTGACCTTAATATGACTTTAATTAAAATATGAACCAGCAGAATTAAAATCCATATTTCTATCCAGAAAGAATAAAATGAAGAAGCAGACTCACATTTTACAAATCTCAAATTCAAAATTATATTCCTTGTAAAATATGACAGCTGTCCACCGTGAACGAACGTACAAACTTCTTTGTCAAAGAGTGTTATTTCCCAGTGTGCAGTAAAAAATAACTCTTCTCTTGTACAAAGGAAGAAGAGATTGACAAATCAAATAACCTGAAAAATTTCTTTTTGCATTCTCCTAGCATCGTGTACTCCCCCACCCACTTTAGAAGCAGAAGCAGCATTATAATTCTGATTTATAGAACAAGAAACCCAATGATCAGCGATGCCCTTGAAAAAAATATATGTTTCCCAGTCATTCAGATGTCATTTTAAGATGATCATTACAATACAGTATTCCATCCCTGAAGAATTTTGGTCCGAAGTATCTAGTCAATATGGATACACGATTATCTGAGATGGTAGAAATGAAAAGCCCCAGAGATTTGTTGCAGATCTTCCATTAAACCAGTTAAACACTGAAAAAACTTAAGAACAAGGCTACTAAAGAACTATTTAGTGGCTCAAGGAAAGATGGAGGGATAGGAAAAGAAAACATTGGACTTTGAAATGGTCCAAAGTGCTTAAAACCCCAACATAAAACTAGGCATAGCTGGAATTTGCTTGGAATTCGGAATTTTGGTCAATTTTTATAAACAACAATAAGCCTTCTGGCCATAGGATACCAAACCTTATAATACAAGAGGAGCCAAACCACAATTTGCTAGAACAGAACGGAACTTGCAAATAGATTAGAGTTACTTGCTTTGATATGATGGGAAAACAGCTTTTAAACATACTGCTGGGGATTTTGTGACTGAATGTATTGTGTCAATTGCACAGCACCAGTTGCAAGCCAGCGCAGTCACACTGCAAGGCAAGGAGTGGATCTTGTTGCTCTTACGCTCCAGAAAAACAGTTTCCCTCTCTATTGTGACTCCATGTCTAATGAAACATGCATGACAAAGCATTTCTCTTGCACTCCTTACACTGCCTGCCTGCCTGCCTGGTGTGCCTTCAGCCTCCCTGCGCACTTTTCACACTCATTCAGCCAGTCAAAGCAAAGTTCTGAAGCCATCTGTGACCTGCACTCAGTGAGAACCAAGCAAAGAAGAATTGTGGGGAACGACTTGCAAATCAAAGGCACTGCAATGTGCCAGGATTATCTGCCAATGAAGTGCTATCCAATCAATCAATCAATCAATCAATCAATCAATCAATCAATAAGCAAGCAAGCTAATACAGTCCTAGGTTGAATCAACAGAGGGATAATTTCAAGAGCACATGAAGTGAGTACCGCTTTATACTGCATCGAGTACATGAAGTGAGTACCGCTTTATATTGCATCGATGAGACAAATTCTGGTCACCATGCTACAGAAAAGATGTTGAGACCCTAGAAAGACTGCAGAGAAGAGCAACAAAGATGATTAGGGGCCTGGAGGCTAAACCATATGATGAACAATTGAGAGAATTAGGTACATATAGTCTAATGAAGATAGGGGTGACATGATAGCAGTCTTCCAGTCCTTGAGGGGTTGTCACAGAGAAGAGGGAATCAACTTATTCTCCAAAGCATTTAAAGGCAGGACAAGAAGTAATGGGTGAAAGATCATTAAAGAGAGATCCAATCTAGATCTAAGGAGAGCTTTCCTGACAGCGAGCAATATTAATCAGTGGAACAGCTTGCCTCCAGAAGTTGTGGTGCTCTATCACGGTCCGCACAAACAAGCAAAGCCCCATCCACGGGATGCAGGCAGGTCACAAAACCAGACATCCTCCGGTCCACGGAAAATCCTCTCTCCACGGTCCCTGGTGTCCAAAAGGTTGAGGATCTCTGGTATAGGATATCCTGGATGAGCAAGAGGTTGGACTAGAAGACATCCAAGGTCCCTTCCAACCTTATTATTGTATGTTCTAAGTAGGGAACGATGTGGAAGAGAAGAGGGGCCAGTATGAAAACACAGATTATATTGCAAAAGTTCTGATTCAAACCTAAATATCTCCAGATAGAAAAGATCTATGTAGCAAGGCTGAGACAGATTTAACACTGCAAATCAGGATGCATTTTACCTATTTCCACTAGTTGGTATTACGTATTTTGTGAATTAATGGCTGATTTTTAAGAAGGAAATTTTTTCTTTTCACGTTTTATACAAGTTGGCCCAACTTTGAACATTGGCATCTGGGGGGGGGAGGGTGAAACCCTGTCCCTTTTTACATGAGCCACATTTGTGGGGTGTGGTTCTGATTATGTAGCTATGGTGCCCACCTTGATTTTTTTCCTTGGACTACGCCTTTTTGAGCCAAAAATGAAGATGATCGGCTGGGAATTTTAGTAGATGCAGTTGCCATTAGATCTGGAGACCAGCAGAGGTTCCAGCTGGATGGACCACTGATTGTTTACAATATAAGTCAGCTTTATATGCGTCCCTATGTTTATTTTTCACTTGAAGAATTTCTTATTATTTGCATCCTCACAATTGGGGAACTTTTTATACTGGATAAAAGGGAGATATAATACAAAAGCAGACCTGATTATGTAAGACTATAGCTCCTGGAGCCAGCTAAGAATACCCTGAGTGGCTGCTCAACTTTAAAAAGAAAAGAGAATCAAAATCTAGATCAATGATTAGTGTGGGTTTATAGCATTTTTGTCAGCCCCCCTCCAAAGCTTTAGCACACCTCAATCACCTTGTGATGGATTATTTGGAGATTTCTCTATATCCTTCCTTAAGGAAACATGCACACTGAAAAACGAGCAACTTATCCAGTAACAAGTTTCACATTACACTTTCCATCTATGGTTTATCCAAATAAGTTGAACTACATGCTCAAGAAGTCAGCTCCGGTCAGGTCCGTTCATTTATATCACCTGGGATTTCTCTGAGGTTTGATGCAAAGGTTAGGTGCTTTGGTATTCATTGCCTTTTGCAAATGTGGGATCTCAATGTCCAATCAATGCATTATTGTGATAGAAAATTGCAAAGGATTAGTACAATTACAATAAGGAATAATGAGAGAAGTTCTTGGTTATTGCCTCAATTTGGAAAGTATCTTCTCCTGCAATCCTATATTCCTTCAAAAATAAGACACAGTGAACTTAAGAAGGCTTACTTTTGGCTAAACATGTACCACCATTATAGAACCTTTATCTGTCGCAAAACAATACTGCGTAATGCAAATATTGTTACAGAAAGACAGAGTCCAGCAGTCACATAGCAATACTTGGATTTGTTGTTCCATGGTTAGGAATTGATGCAAAAACATTGTTTGTCTGTTTATAGCGGAATTAAACAATAGATTTGAATTAAGGTACAACTGGCGTATTTTAAAACATCGACAGAAGAATTTCCAAAATAGGTCTTCTAGTTGCTGAGTAACAGCTAGTAGAAGAGCCTCCAAATATCACTGTTAATGTTGAGATCCCCTTCCATGTGCTGCAGCCATGGAGATTCAAATGGATTATTGAAAAGAACAGAAAATATTAGTTGTACATCAGCTGCAGTTTTACTGCCAATGAAATGATGTGTCAAAATTCTTCCATCAATGTGCAAATAATGTGCAGTTATTATTAACGGAAGCAAGGAAGCAAGGTCAAACTGACAAATGGAAAACAAACTGATCCTATTAAACCTATACATGGGTTTAATTTGGGCATATACTTAAAAAAAACAACAGAGAATTAAAACCAACCGGAACCAAGATCTACAAATAAGAATCACAGCAAATTATATTTTTATCCATTATTTGCTCGAGATAATAAAAACAAGCACAAATCTCTTTTATTATTATTATACCAATTTCAAGTCAGAGATCATCGTATGCTTCTCAATGCAAAGAATAAGGCTTTTTTACTTACAAGGTTTCTTAAGCAAATTGATCATTCTGGACAATTGCAAGCCCTGGACAGAAAAAGGATTTCTTCGTTTTGACCCTCTTCAAAAGAATCACTGAATCTATGAGATCACGGATGGAAAATTTTATCTCCAAATTGCTGAAAGGAATATTTGAAAGCAAATGAAGTTTGTGTGGGCACAGCCTGGTGGATCTCGTTGAAAATACATGGTCTATATTTGGGTTTAGAAAGAAAAAGGGGGGGAAAGGAGAAAGAAAAAGCCACCCACAAATGTCTTTGAAAAAGAAAGAAGCTTCTGGGAGAAATTGTTCTTGTTCAGGAAAAAAAAATCAGTTAAAAATGTTGCTCAAATTATGGCCAGGGTGTGATGGAAAAATGGAAGAGGGGCTGATTGCCTACGCAAACCCTAACCCCTCTCCCCCTTCACTATTTAATCAAACTATGATCTATCCAGAGATTGTTTTAAAAAGTAGCCAAGAGACGTGCTACAAAATTAAGGTAGGTGAGGATGGGTTTCCTTTATCAGCCCACAACTTATGTAATATAAAAATGGAAAGGCCTAAATTCTCGCAAGATACTTGCAACTCATTTGCTTGATGATCTGAGACCAGTCTCATAACTTCTGCAGAAAGGAGTGCTCCATATGTCTGTCAGTCAAAAAAAAATCTAGATCAGTATTTCTCAACCTTCGCATCTTTAAGACGAGTGGACATCAACTTCCAGAATTCTGGAGTTGAAGTCCACATGTCTTAAAGAAGCCAAGGTTGAGAAACATTGGTCTAGATCAGCGGTTCTCAACCTATGGGTTGCGACCCCATTTGGGGTCGATCGACCATTTCACGGAAGTCTCCAAGCAAGGCTGTCCGCCATTTTTCCCCCTTTTCCGGCAGGTGCCTTACCTCCCTTGAGCTGGGCCAGCTGGTGGTCGGCCTGCTCCGTCTCTGCCGCTTGCCAGCTACGCCTCGGCCGGTGCAGGGGGCGGAACCACGCATGCGCGGCACTCCCGGGCAGGGAAAGTCCTCGACTTACGACCAGTTGGGTAGTCCTCGACTTACGACCGGTTTAGTCCTCGACTTACGACCGGTTGGGGGTCGCGGCATTAAAAAGGTTGAGAACCACTGGTCTAGATCAGAGGTGGGGAACTATGTCGCCTTTATGACTTGTGGACTTCAACTCCCAGAATTCCTGAGCCAGCCCTCAGGGAGTTGAAATCCACAAGTCATAAAAGGGCCCCACCCCGATCTAGATTATCATCATTCCCCACCCCGATCTAGATTATCAAAGCCCCACCCCTTTTGCACGTGTAACCATTAAATTGGGGTTTCGAAATTACCCTTTTGACCTTTTTTACCTTTTCTAAGTCTTATTCTCTAACTCACGTTGAAAAACATGCCTCTGTATTGCTAAAAAACCCAAAAAAAACCCAGGCTCACTGCTGAAAACAGCACCCAGAGTTTCCTTCACCACTTGTATTACCATAGAGAGCTTCATAGTTTGCACTGAGCCTAATGTGATTTGTTTGTTTTTTTAGTGAAGGAGCCACGTCACCCTGTAAACTAATTGTATGTAGACATGGTCACACTGATTTATTCCCCAAACTATAGAACAATAAAGATTGAGGGCAATAGAAGAAGGGGACGACAGAGAATGAGGTGGCTGGATGGAGTCACTGAAGCAGTAGGCGTGAACTTAAATGGACTCCAGAAGATGGTAGAGGACAGGAAGGCCTGGAGGAACGTTGTCCATGGGGTCGCGATGGGTCGGACACGACTTCGCAACTAACAACAACATAGAACAATACAAGCCATAGCTTGGTGCTAAAGGATGATACCAAGTTTCACCGTCATGTTTTTTAAGTTTCCATCAGCATGTTGCAGCAGAAGCAGAAAATATATTCTGTCTTATACAAGCAAGCCATAAAATGTTGTGGGTGTCTTTGAGGAGAAGAGAATACACCGGAAAGAGCTGCCATTTTAGTGGAAATTTTGTGTTTCCTCAAACCTTTGTTTTTCCTATAATGACTCATGTTCCCAAAACGTATTTCAAGTACCCTGCTCTTTGAGAAGCCAAAACAGTAGCTGATGCTTTAAAAAGAAAAAGGGAATTAAGATGCTTTAGTATTAGTTCCTCCCTCTCTCCTTGTGTGTGTGTGTGTGTGCGTGTGTGTATGTGTGGGGGGGGGAGGGAGAGAGAGAAGGTGTTGGACAGATGGAATGAAATTTCATGGCCTATCAATCACTTTTGAACCGAAGCCATTTTCTGCGTAATGTTTTCTTACGTTGGTCACCTTCAGTGGAAACTTTGCAAGAGTGAACTAGAGATGAAAAATCTTCCATATGTTCTCTTTCTCTGTGTCGCCATTTAGTTTTCAAATGCATGTTTTTGCCAGCTGGAGCTTCTTGTACACTTTTCCAAGCTACGGGCTGAACAAAGCCCTTTGATTTTTCAGTTACTGAATGAGCTTTTGTAGACTAGGCACAGAAAACCCGGGGCATGCATGGAACACCTGGTTGTAAGAAATGGGGCAGATTTCAGTGTTCCTATTCTCTCACGTGGAAAATTAGGAAATGGTTCCACTCAAACTAGCCCAGGGATAGGCAACCTTGGCTCTTTTATGACTTGTGGACTTCAACTCCCAGAATTCCTGAACCAGCAGGGCTGGTTCAGGAATTCTGGGTGTTGAAGTCCACAAGTCATAAAAGAGCCAAGGTTGCCTACCCCTGAACTAGCCAAAGGTTTGGTTCGCAAGCACAGATGCCCACAGTTAAGTAACCAACCAATACAATTTTCCAGATGTTCGATACTTGAATCGATGGACCCACCTCCATCCAGTGCTTCTTGAAGCCACACCAAATCTACATTTGGGGAGCGTCCAAGTCACTTAATCTACCAGCTCTGTAGTGGACAAAAAAGCTCTACAGAGGATTATTAAAACTGCCCAGAATATTATTGGACTCCAACTACCAGCCCTGGATAACATCTTCGAATCTCGTTGTTTGAGGAAGTTGCATAACATTCTCAGAGACTCTTCCCATCCTGCTTACAATCTTTTTGGATTGTTGCCTTCTGGCAGAAGATACAGAATAATTAAAACTCGGACCACACGTTTTCTGAATAGCTTTTATCCCAGAGCTGTAATTGCACTCAACAACGAACTAAGGGGCCACCATCAGTGAACTGTTGGACAGTATTACTTGGTCTGTTGTGTGGATGTTGGGTGGTTTTAAGGGTGGGGATTGTGGGGGGGGGAGTGCGTTTGCGGATTATGTGTGTGGGACTTGGTTTTTGGGTGTCAAGTAAATTTCGTTGTATATGTACACTATGTACGCACATACAATGACAATAAACAATAAATAAATAAATCAAGATCACTATATAAGTATAATTATCAAAGCCCTCAGAATGTTTTTATAGTTCTTTTGGAATCTTTTTTGGTCCTATTTATTCATTTAAACTCTTTCTCTCTCCCCATCAACCCCACTAATTATTTTTTTTCTTCTAGGAAAAAAATAAATAAACAATGAGCCCAATTTTGATTGGTTGGCCTGTTGGCCTGTTGGCCTATCATCTTTAAAGCGCACCATGGCATCGGACCTGGCTACCTCCGAGACCGCCTTCTGCCACAGATCACCTCTCACCGGCCGATACGCTCCCACAGAGCGGGTCTCCTCAGGGTGCCGTCAACCAGACAGTGCCGGTTGGCGACCCCCAGGGGGAGAGCCTTCTCTGTTGGAGCCCCCACCCTCTGGAACGAGCTGCC
>NW_015388634.1:47083-75793 GCF_001527695.2 Protobothrops mucrosquamatus | reverse complement strand
CCCTATTGAATATATCTTTTAATTGATTTTAAATTTTGTAGATTTGTATCGATTGTTCTGTTTTTAATTGGCTGTAAGCCGCCCTGAGTCCACTAGGAGAAGGGCGGGATATAAATGCAATAAACTTGAAACTTGAAACTTAATGCAGGAGCAGATGGTTTTTTAGATAGCCTGGTCCCAAGCCAAACAGAGCTTCCTAGATCACAATCAAGCATGTTGAATTTGCTGAGAAATAGTCCAGTAGCCAGTGGCATAAATATCCTCCATACGCCCAGTCTCAGTTAGCAGTCATGCACCTGTGTTTGGTATTAATTGCAGTTTGCTAGCAACTCCAGACACAGCACACAGCACAAATGTCTAGACAAAGTGTTCTCTGAATTTTGATGAGGATGGTCAGGCTGATATCTCCAGCCAGGATTCACACACGCACACCTCCAGCACACTTTCTTCCCCTGTTACAACTCTCTTTTGTTTGGCTTTTCACTGTATGCCATTGGTTTGTGGTCTAGGTTTGTATGCCATCCAGAGTCGATCATGTTGGGCAGCTTTAGAAAGCTTAAATTATAATTATAAATAAATTTGCATGTTGTATCACTGAGGTCATGTGAACATTCAAAGGTTTAACAGCTTTCCAAAGATAAGATTTTATTACAGTCATAGACCAAGAGAAAACAAAATATAAGAGAGAGAAAACCCATAATTTCAAAATTGGTATGGTGAACTTGTGATGTATTTTACAGATGGTAAAGCAAAACCTAGCCGTATTAAGAGAAATTAGATAGCATTGATCAAATGATAGCAACTGTAAATAAAATGGATCTGGGTGGCCTCAAAATCTGAGTAGATGGGGGAGATTAACTGGCTAATATAGCAAAATAACAGGACAAGAGTTGGTGTCTAGTTTAACGAAGAGAAGGACGAGGGGGGACATGATAGCAGTGTTCCAATATCTCAGGGGCTGCCACAAAGAAGAGGGAGTCAAGCTATTCTCCAAGGTGCCTGAAGGCAGGACAAGAAACAACGGATGGAAACTAACCAAAGAGAGAAGCAACCTAGAGCTAAGGAGAAACTTCCTGACAGTTAGAACAATTAACCAGTGGAACAACCTGCCTCCAGAAGCGGTGAATGCTCCAACACTGGAAGTTTTTAAGAAGAGACTGGACAGCCATTTGCCCGAAATAGTGTAGGGTTTCCTGCCTGAGCAGGGGGTTGGACTCGATCACCTCCAAGGTCCCTTCCAACTTTTATTATTATTATTATTATTATTATTATTATTATTATTATTATTATTATTATTATTATTATTATTATTATTAAACA
Source organism: Protobothrops mucrosquamatus (assembly GCF_001527695.2). Taxonomy (NCBI): domain Eukaryota; kingdom Metazoa; phylum Chordata; class Lepidosauria; order Squamata; family Viperidae; genus Protobothrops; species Protobothrops mucrosquamatus. The sequence continues at coordinate 74,473 of NW_015388634.1, read as the reverse complement.
GTTCAGGGACTGGTTCACCAATGGGCAAAGTCTTTGTCCAAATAAGACACTGACAATTTCCCCTTGAGAACAGCTGTTGAAGGACATTACATCTTGCCAAAGGTAGGGCTGTTCAGAATTTGGGAATTCTTAGTTTAGATATCTAGCTAGCTTGAAAAAAAAAAGGTGAACGACTGCCCATTATCACATCTTTGATTATAACTTGTATGCCCCCTTTAAATTCATTAATCTTACAACCACTGATTCATGACACTCACCTTCTTTGATGAAAAATAAAACCAGCTTCAGTTGCTTCATATGTTATATGGCCGTTTACAGAAGCATCAATTGACCCTCATGCTAATTAAGTTACAATAATTGGTTATTCACATATGCAAAAACTTAAAGGCAGGGGGAGGGGAACTTGTAACCTTCTCTCTGGAGTCTCCAACATGGTTCCTACCAGTGTGTCTATAGGCTTTCTCCATGAAACCATCAGAACCATCTTAAATCTGACATGTACAGTTACGTCTTTGAAGAGGTGAACAGGTTAGAAATGTGAAAAAATAAAATAAAATGAGAAATGACTCAAAATGACTCACGGTTTATTAAACTAGAAACATTCAAGCCATGGTCTGTTGACAAGCCATATTCTGCATGCAATTGTTGTTAATTGCGAAGTCGTGTCCGACCTATCGCGACCCCATGGACAACGTTCCTCCAGGTCTTCCTGTCCTCTACCATCTTCTAGAGTCCATTTAAGTTCACGCCCTACTGCTTTAGTGACTCCATCCAGCCATCTCATTCTCTGTCGTCCCCTTCTTCTATTGCCTTCAATCTTTCCCAGCATTAGGCCCTTCTCCAGGGAGTCCTTCCTTCTCATTAGATGGCCAAAGTACTTGAGTTTCAACTTCAGGATCTGGCCTTCTAAAGAGCAGTCAGGGTTGATCTCCTCTAGAACTGACCGGTTTGATCGCCTTGCAGTCCAGGGGACTCGCAGGAGTCTCCTCCAGCACCATAATTCAAAGGCCTCAATTCTTTGGCGCTCAGCCTTTCTTATGGTCCAACTTTCACAGCCATACATTGCAACTGGGAAAACCATGGCCTTGACTATACGCACTTTTGTTGGCAGGGTGACGTCTCTGCTTTTTAGTATGCTGTCTAGATTTGCCATAGCTTTCCTCCCCAGGAGCAAGCGTCTTTTAATTTCTTGGCTGCAGTCCCCATCTGAGGTGATCTTGGAGCCCAGGAAGATAAAATCTGTCACTACCTCCATGCATGCAATACCCGGCCTCAATCGGTAACTACACTGATTTGCACACATAATACTAAGTCAAAAAGCAAGCAGCCTCCAGTCTGTTTTATTCTTACATGTGATCTAGGCTTTTAATCTCCAAATTTAGATTTAAAAGCGACTAGCAACCCTTAAGTCTTATAACTACTTCTTGAACTGAGTATCTGGTATTTTTCACTCTTGTTTTATTAGAACAAATACGTGCAATAGAACCTTCCTGGCCAAAGTGGGGTATACATCTGGGATGCAAAATCCAAATAATCACTAGATGGCAGCAGCGTGTTAGTTTTCAAGATGCTGCCATCTGGTGTCCAGATTTTTGCACTCTAGATCTGGTAATCCTAGTTAAGGGCACCAAGGAGCATCAAGGAAACCTGAATTTACAGCCTTGTAAGACACCAATCTCCATTCAAGATACCTGCTCAACAGACCCACATTCCATGAATTTCTAAAGAAATCTTACCAAAAGTTCCAGATGTACATATTAGTGAAAATGTACAGAGAAATCAACCAAATTTAGCAAAAGTGTGAAAAAAGACCATCACCCTTATTCGGGTAGAAGCAAAGAAAGCATAAAAATGCCTGCAGTCCTATGAAGAATAGTGCTGTCTATGCAAAGAACACCATCTGGATGTTCAAAGTTGGCTGCTCTTCAAGCAAAATCTCACTTCTCCTTCTTGCGATCTCTTTTTCACATCCCTGCTGCTTTTATAATATTAGGAAACCCAAGGAAAATTATTATCATCATCATCACCGTCACCACCATCATTGTCATTTAGATTTGTTACAGCTATTCTACTGCAAAAGACTTTGTGCAGCTTACTTTTTCAAAAGGCAACTGGACTTTTTTTTTTGTTTGAAAACAAAAAAAGTTTGAAAAAGCACCTTTGGGACAACCATGAACTGGATTACCGAGAATCTCCATAGATATTTGAGCAGCTTTACAACATCCAATCCACAATTTAAAACATTACTTTTGTGGGAAGTCAGCCCCCCAGAGAAGGAAATATTAAAAGGGCAGAATATATTTCCCTAAAGGATTTTAAAAGCAGAAACCAACCCTGCCCCCAGTTTTCTCTGTCCCAAGCAGAAACCAAGTCTGCAAAAATGCAGATGTGATAATCTTGTCAGACTGGAGTCAGGAAACTGGGATTAGGAAGAAAGATCCCTAGAATCAACAATCTCTCACACCAAAAGTCTAAGAGTCATCAGCCACAGCCACAGGGAAGCAGGATATGACCCTTGGGACATAATGGGATTAACCCATCACCATCAGAATACCAGAAAGGCACACTCAGACTCAGGTCAAAGTTCATGCCATAGGAACAACTCCAAACAAAAGGCTCCAGAGGGTATAAAAACCCACTCCCTACATGTGCTCATTCTCTTTTCTTCCAGAGCCATCTTCCCGTTTGGCTCTCCTCTTCAATAAACTGCAACCTTCTTTCTAAAGCAGTCGCCATGTTGTTTATTCCCGGCTTGGACTGAACCATGAAGAAGACTTTTTCTTCAACACCATAGAACATAATAACATGGGCAAAATCAAATACAACTACATACACTCACATACATGCCAGAGACTTCAGTAACACCTTGTCCCTTGGGAAAAATTTGGTTTGAAGCCTGATTTGGCAGTACCTACAAACATCTATGAACCCAAGGGAATAATTGATCATGCTACCATCGGTTTTGAGGTAGCCAGGTTGTACTGCTTTAATCATTCTGTTTAAACTTTGAGCCAATTATGACTACTGTGGTAATTTGATATTTTTCTCTCTCTCTAGATATGACACCGAAGTGTCATGTTTTTTGAGCCATTGTAGCAGTTTTATGAGTTTCCACATTGCTTTGTTGGTTGGTATTAATATTGTTTTACTTTTTAGTATGTGCCAGTTAGCTTCTTTTGAAGAAAAGGAGGTTACAGATAACACAGTGATAATGAAAAATTAACAGCTGTGCAGATTCTCACAGAAATCACTTTTAGCATGCCAAGCCTGGTCTTATCATGGAACATCACTGTCTGGGAAGAGAGCTATGCACCTCCTCCAATCTCTATGTATTATTTGAAAAAGAGAAAAATATCAGTTTCACTTTTTTATTACAGCTACAGAAACAGCCCAAATCTTCAATTAATGTATACATACAGCACTATCTACACAGACACTACAGACCATGGCCAGAATGTTATGTAAACCCTCAGAATGTTATGTAAATGCAATTTTCAGTTCTCCAGATAGTGTTATTCATACTTCTTATTAGTCATATAGCAGCAGTCTGGTTTTCTGCTGGTAAATGTCTCCATATCCTACTTAGCTTAAATTTTGAGCCCTGTCTTCAAAAGAAAGAAGCCAACAAGACCAAAAGTGTCTTGAGATCTGCCTGGGATGGTCCCTTTCAAAATTACGCAGAACGAAGATATTAGGGGACAGGCACCACTGAATTAAACAACAATCCTCACAAAATAAATGTATACTCTGAGCTGACAAGGGAACTCAACAGGCTTTTCATAATTTACCCCTTCTCTCATGTTAAAAATTATAATTTGGAAGAGCTCCGTAAGCCACACTCAAAACTTTGTGGGAGTGTGACCCTGGACAGAAGTTGTGTTCTTTTGTTCTAGATGTCTCAACTATGGGTCGCTTTAGGCATTTTAGGTGCTAACGTATAAAACAAGGGAAGTTTCAGTCAGAAACTTTGTGTAGCCCGGAATTATCGCTGCTAAGTAACAACAGCTTTTTAGGTGGAGAGGCATTTTACACAGGATGGCAAAGTTTACGGACGCATGAATATACCACCAGTGCTATGAGGCACTTACTCTATAATCAGAGCCATCATAAGATCACAGAGTAGTAGAGTTGGAAGAGCCTACAAGGATCGTGAGCCCAAACCATGACATGTGCTCATCCATGAAATCATAGACAATGTCCATTAGGAAGGTTAAAATAAAAGTCAAGAAGGTAGCCAAAACTATACAACGAAAATCCCACCCCATTTTATGTGCATCCAGAACACACATTAAAAAGGGACAAGGCTTCAGCTGCATGATTGCAGCCGCCATCTTGACTTTTTTGACACCTAGGATACCTTTGCTCCTTGTGGGTTGGAGGAGATTATTCTGATGGCTTCCGTCTTCAGAATTCTACAATAACACAGTTACAAGATTGTTCTGCTTGTGGTTTGGGGGCCTCTGGATGACTTTAAAATATTAAACATGGTGAATCCTAATTAGGGCTTGGGAAAGAACCACCAGTGAATCGCAGAGCTATAGACTAAAACATATTATTATGTGGTCATTTTAATGCTTATTTTCTCTTTTTATTGTTTTGGCTAGAGATTTGACAACATTGTCAGCCTCTAAGACACGGAAATCAAATCAAACAAAGACACATCCCAAGAAGATTAGAATAACATAATATCTTCTGTGCTTTTGCCAAAAATGTGACAAGGACGTGGCCTTTGTTTCTGCAATAGTCAACCTCCCTTGAATGGGGTTCTGCAGTTCTATTTTACAGAGATTTAAAGGTGTTTATTGATGAAGGGAACTGCTATTATCTGTTAATGCCCATCTCTGCATTTTAGAACTGATCCACAAATTTTATTATTGATATTTTAATGCAACAAGATTTGGCACTGTGACTTTAATGCTTCTCTATTATGTAGCTCTTTTAATCTCCCACAAATTCCATAATGCTTTCCATGATTGCAGCATTTGCCAAAAGCCTCATGCAGTCAGAGATAAAACTGCAAATTTAAAAGCATGCCCTTGAAAAAAAAAATCATGGAGGAAAAAAAAAGCACGGAATCTAGGGAAGTCACACTTCAGAACATCATGAAATTATGCTCTTCACTTGCATAATTTCAGGTCAGAATCCTGCAGCAATGAACACAGCAACAGCACACAAACAAAACACACACCGTTTGCAGTGATAAAGAGACAGAATTGTCACAATGGTGATTAAAACTGGCTATGCCCACAGACTGGAAATTTCAGAGAGCAATTAATAAATGCATGGGAAATGCACAGTATGGCAGTATGCACAAATGGCAGTATGCACAAATGCAATTTCGGCGATGGTTAAATATGAATATTTCTGTTGCTAGATTCAAATCCAAGTGCAAATATCTCCAATGATTTCCACTAGTCCAGAAAGATCCATTAAAGCAGGGGGCACTTTGGGTTCCTTCAATCAAACCATGTCATCTATGATTAGCTTTATTCATTAGACCAGGGGTAGGTAACCTTGGCTCTTTTATGACTCGTGGACTTCAACTCCCAGAATTCCTGAGCCAGGAATTCTGGGAGTTGAAGTCCACAAGTCATAAAAGAGCCAAGGTTGCCTACCCCTGCATTAGATTTTCAGGCAGGCATGTCTTACTTGGAAGTCCAAAGGTGCTTTTTCAAAAGGTTGGTCTTTGTTTTTCTTTGAAGACATTTCGCTTCTCATCCAAGAAGCTCCTGACTGAATGGTGGAGGAAAGAATATAAATTCAATGATGGAGGATGGAAGGATTTATATTCCTTCTTTCACCACTCAGTCAGAACTGAAGATGCCTCAGTTGGATGAGAAGCGAAACGTCTTCAAGGATAAAACAAAGTCCATCTGCCTTTTGAAAAAGCACCTTTGGGACCACCATGACTTGGATGACTGAGAATCTCCATAGACGTTCTTACTTGGAAATTTCCTAAATGGAAATGTTAAGACTTTTGTCTGCCAAACATATACATGTCCTCTGAACTATCGTCATTCCAGCGTATCAAGCAGATAGCAAACTCTATGAAAATTACTTGGTTGAAAAGGAAGGCCAAGCAAGCTAAGATAAGTATCCCTCAAGCTGAAACTTTCTTAGAAGCAGAATGAAAAAAAATATATGTAGCAATAGCAGATCCAATGTTCAGATCTACACTACAGCTGTAGTAGTGATTTTCCATCCAAATACAGGTAGCCCTCAACTTACGATCACAACTGAGTCCACAATTGAGTTTTGAGTTTAGTGTTAAAAGAATAATGAGTCTGATAACGATAACGCTGCAATTTAGCCACTTGCAAACCCAAGAACAATTTCTGTCTCTTTAATCTGTATCCCAAACCATAAGTTTTGCCGTTGTTGTCTGATTTTGATGATGGTTTTTTTTTCCCAGTACCTGGAGCATTGCTACCTAGTCCTTTGGATTGAACTTTGCGTTCTGTAGCTCTTTCATCTGTAGCCATTGTTACTGGAACAAAATGTACAATACAACAGAGTCACATAGATAAATCAAAGAAATCTCCTTTATCCTGATTAGATCACGTGGTTTGTTTAATAATGGAGTGAATCACATTTATGCATCATTTAGTTCAAAAGACAGACTCAAAACTATTTTGTATTGCTTTTTTTTAACCCAACTCAGAGCTTATAAAGTGTTCTCCAACCATTTTGTAATCTACATAGCGAGATGACCCTTAAAACAGAGGTCCCCAACCTTTTGGGCACCAGGGACCGGTTCCGTGGAGAGAGGTTTTTCCGTGGACCGGAGGGCGCGTGGTTTTGTGTGCTGCCTGCATCTCACGGATGGGGCTTTGCTTGTTTGTGCGGACCGGTAGCTGACATGCCGCAGCCCGGTACTGGTCCACGGACTGAGGGTTGGTGACCCCTGGTTTAGACAATTTTAAAATGGTCTATTTTCAAAGTCTGCATAGGCTTATATCATTCTAGCATGTTATTCTAAATCTATAAAACAAATCTGCCTTAAAAGATGGGATCAGCCTGGCATCTATCACTCAGACTGCTACAGCACTGTCCCTTCATGCCAGTCCTTGGGTCTTTGTCTTTTGGGAGCAATCTGCTCTAGAAATCAGAAGAGCTTAATTATTTCAACCCAAGTTTTCTTCTTATACTCATCACGTTGATCTGTGGTTCAGAAACTCGAATCACCAGCAATTCATCACCAGTAGTGAAACAGGTGAAAGAACTCTCCCCTAATCTGTCAGCTCTTCTTCATGCTCCTGCTTGATGTGGGTTCTGGGATACTCCCAAATCCATGCCCAAAAGGAACCTGACTATCAGCTAGTATCAACAAGTAGCAGAATAGTCAGAGTAAGACCGGTGGCTAACCTTGCCAATCCAGCTATTTTCCCACTGACTGATGAATGGGGAAGGAAATAAATATGATGGAATCTAACAATCCACATGCCCTTCATGTTCAGTGTACATTATAAATAAAGGCAGAACCATTTGCTGACATCATTCCTCTGGTAAGTTAGGGACTGACAATAACAGCAGCAAATCTTATGCTGGTAAAAATCTGCCACCTCAAGGATAGCTGGATAGCATTATGAGGCTGGAAACTGGAAAACAGTTGAAAAAGTCACTGCTCAGTGGAGGCAAAGGGAAAGGCTAATAGTATTGGCCAGGGGTAGGCAACCTTGGCTCTTTTATGACTCATGGACTTCATCTCCCAGAATTCTGGGAGTTGAAGTCCATGAGTCATAAAAGAGCCAAGGTTGCCTACCCCTGGTCTTGGCCAATCCAGTTGTTTCCTATGGTCTGCAAAGGAAGGAACAGAGGTGGCAAATCCCATTTGCATCCTCAAAAAAGCTCTCCCTGAATAAGTAGTGATTCATCAACAATGCAAACAAGGCAGAATCCTTGTGGTTCTGGCAAAGGATGATGAAAATAACATTAGAACTGTCATTAGATGCTCCTAGTATCCTGACATCCAAAGAAGCTAACATCTGGCAGAGATGATCAGAGCATGATTCCATCACAAGCACATATACACACACACAAAGAGAGAGAGGGGGGGGCGCAATGTCATCACAGGAAGTCCTGCAAAGGCTTGAAGAAATGTGATTATTTAAATCTTGAGTTAAGTTTTGGGGCTCCACGACCATGATCCATGGCCACAAAAGATATTTAAAGTGGGTCCATGGTAAAGAAAAGGTGGAGAACCACTGTCTTAACCAATACTGTCCTAAGGAAGAAACAGGTTCTAAGAATAAAATGGTGGACCTTGGGTGGTGGGGAGGAAGAAGAGCAAAGGTTGGCTTGAGCCTAGTCTCCTAAGCACCTGAAGGCAGGACAAGAAGGAATGGATGGAAACTAATCCAAGAGAGAAGCAACCTAGAACCAAGGAGAAATTTCCTGGCAGAACAATTAATCAGGGGAACAACCTGTCTCCAGAAGCTGTGGATGCTCCAACAGTGGAAGTTTGAAGAAGAGACTGGACAGCCATTTGTCTGAAATGGTATAGGGTTTTCTGCCTGAGCAGGGGGTTGGACTAGAACAGGGCTTTTCAACCAGTGGTACGGGTACCACCTGTGGTACATTGGCACTTGGCAGGTAGTACGCGACCATCCTAGAAAAGTGGTAGTGGGGGAGGGGAATGAGCTGAACCGGTGGCAGCACCGCACAAGCCTGAGCGAGAGATGGCTGGAGCTGCAGGGCTGTCAGGGCTCAGCGGAAGCACCAGGATCAGTGCCGCTTTCCAGCTGATCGCTGCTTCTTCAGAGCTATCAGGACTTAGTGGAAGCGCCAAGATCAGCCCCAGGCTCCAGCTGGAGCTCGGCGCTGATCCTGGTGCTTCTGCTGAGCCCTGAAGAAGCACCAATCAGCTGGAAAGCAGCACTGATCCTGGCGCTTCTGCTGAGCCCAGAAGAAGTGCCGATCAGCTGGAATGTTGCAGCATCTCCAGGGTCTTGTGATTTACATTCAGATGCTTGGCAACTGATTCATATTTATGACGATCACAGTGTCCCAGGGTCATGTGAAGTGACCAAAACCTGCTGCAACCACCAGCAGACGGGGGGAGGGGAATAAAAACCAAACACCCCCCCACCCCACCCCCACTGCCAATCCTCAACAGAAATGCTCACAGCAATGAAACCCTTGGACAGCAGAAAGAGTGCCACTGGGTGGGCAGGCAGGTGTCTTGCTCGGCTGTGGCTTGGGGGGCACTTTTTTCAGTGCCATTGTAACTTCGAACAGTCACTAAGCGAACTGTTGTAAGTCGAGGACTACCTGTACTTTATCACTTTTTTCCTTTTTTTTTGGTCATCAAGTTTTTGACACCTTGCTAGGCGACTGGTGGTACTCGGATGTTGCCATATCCTAAAAGTGGTACAATGGGTGAAAAGATTGAAAAGCCCTGGACTAGAAGACCTCCAAGGGCCCTTCCAACTCTGTTCTGTTCTCTTCTATCCTTAAAACCAAGAGAAGGGGTTGAGCCAGGCCCAGCCAGAGCTCCCATCTATGAGAAAACAGGCCTGCATTGAAGCAACTGAAAATAAAATGCCAAGTGTACTGTGGTTTCAAATAAACTGAAGCAGAATCATCCATTCAACTCCTGAAAGCAAATCATGGTACAAAATTAGCTAGGTCCAGAGTTAATAAGGTCCAGAGAGACAGTTTAGTCTAGTGCAGGGGTAGGCAACCTTGGCTCTTTTATGACTCGTGAACTTCAACTCCCAGAATTCCTGAGCCAGCGTGGCTCAGCTTGGAAACCTTTCCCTTTTCCCTCAGCATGGCTGGCTCAGGAATTCTGGGAGTTGAAGTCCACAAGTCACAAAAGAGCCAAGGTTGCCTACTCCTGGTCTAGTGCTTAAGATGTTGGCCTAGGAACCAGGAGACTGTGAGTTCTAATCCTGCCTTAAGCACGAAAAACCAGCTGGGTTGTTGTTGTGAGGAAACTAGAAGGAGGAAGGAGTGTTAGGTATGAGAGTGAAGGTTAATTCTCTGAGCTTGTGGGTTGGACAAGCTCAGAGTATGAACCTTCACCCTCATCCTACACCCAAGCTACAGATATTCGCCACTATTGCAGTGTTAGGTATGTTCGCCATCTTAGTTTTTTTGTAAAGGCGGGATAACAAACAAACAAACAAACAACTGTCGCTCTGGGGCAAAACACTATGTAGAAGTGATCTCGGTGTTGTTTGATATACAGCTAATCAAAGAGTTTGTAAACAATTTCTAGCTACCTAGACATCAAGCAACTATGGGGAGTAAAGTGTGTGTGTTAGCAGAAGGACCCAGGCTAAATACGACAAATTTATTGGTTGATTGCGGGGACTAAAAATGAAACGAGGTTGCTGGGAATTTGCATGGTGAAAAAAATGTACAAAAACCTACACAACTTGAATACTGGGTTCACACGCCTGTAAAGACTTTTCTCCCACCTACAGCAAACATTATACAAGATGTAGGCATAGATATAGTACGTAAGCCTTGCTTTTATCTGAATTGCTGCTTTACTAATGAATGTAAAAATGGTTTCCCTTGGTGGATGAAAATTTGTACTACTTTTAAAGGAAGAAATTTCAGTATAGCTCTAGTTAAGACCTCCACCTGAATGGACGATGGGTGGGAGAACAGCTCCCTTTCCTATTGACAGCCCTACACACACAGCTTCTGAAAGCCTGAGCAAAGTGATAAACTAGATTCTTTCTTTCTGAATGCCAACTGATACCCAGACTTAAATTCACATATTTGGAAAAAGTAAATAAATAACAATGTACAGTAGTGGCCAAAATTGTGGAAACCTTTTGGGAAAAGTGTATTTTCGAGGTTTGATGGCTAATAACATCACTTGTTGTTTTGGAGTAGTACCATAAAATTAGATATCAATGGAAAGATAATTTAATCAGGAATGTAATGCAACATAGTTTGTCCAATTATCTGTACTGCATTCTGTGAAAAGTTATAGCCAAATAACCAGAAAAAGGAAGCACAACTTGCTTAGGTTGATATCAGGGAGCTTTCCTTCATCTGATTGTAGCCAATGAGCATGAGTGTTTAGAGAGCCAATCAGGGGTCACCTTGTTTGGGCAATGAGCCAATCAGATCACAGTAGGATTCAGTTATTGATGTCCTGTATTGAAGCTGAGAGGAGGACGTTTGTCAGTGTGTTATGTGATCGCTATCAAGCTGGTTGGGTTTTTTTGTGTTCTTTCATTTAATGAGCTTGTAAAACGTAATAAAATTAAAGTAATGGTGCAAAGAGTTGACTGGTTGCCCAGAAAGCGATGTAAAATAGTATTATTAAGTGAACAAGGCGACAGTTATAAAGAAATTAGAAGAAAAATGGGTGGAAACTTAACCAAAGGTGGCATTTCTACTGTACACTTTTCCCAAAAGGTTTCCACAATTTTGGCCACTACTGTAACTACCAACATTATTTGACTATTTCTGCAGGAACATTTACAAGTCGGGAGGTTTAAAAGAATCAAGGAGGCATTGACAACCATGCAATTAAAGTCCTGCTCCCTTTTTCTGCACGTAAAAAGGGGGTGGGGCTTCAATCACATGGTTTCAGTTTCCATCTTGACTTTATTTCCCCCCCCCAACTGAATGTTGTTTAGCGATAGTGGCGAATATCTGTAGCTCAGGTGTAGGATGAGGGTGGAGGTTCATTCTTTGATCTTGTGAGTTGGTTTCCGAACGTTTCCTTACCAGGCTAGGTAACATCTTCAGCGGAACTTGGGGGGATGTCAGTGTCGGTGTTCTTGTGCTTATAAGGGCTTCATGTGGTCAGTGGTCATGTGATGGGGAGGTTATGTCCGGTGAGGGTCTTGTGATGGCTCAGGTGTGGGTCGCGCCAAATGAGAGTCTTGTGATGGCTCTTGTGATGGGTCAGGTGTGGGTAATGTCAAGCGAGGGTCTTGTGATGGGTCAGGTGTGGGTAATGTCAAGTGAGGGTCTTGGAATGGGTTTTGGGAAGGGGAGGTCACATCAGGTGAGGGTCATTGGGAGGTGAAATGCTGGCTGGGGGGGATTGCATGGGTTGGTTGAGAGTCAGAGCCGTAGCTGGTTGGCTGTGCGATTGATTTGAATTCTGAGGGGTCCATAAGCTCGTTGTAGGTTGATGTAGGTCTGTTGATACAATTGCTTGTGGAATGCCTGAATTGTTTTAGATTATTGCAATGCGTGACCCATAGCAAGAGACGAGTCATATTTTGAGGAGGGACAAATCACTCTTTTAAGCTATGTTGGTTTATCTACAAGGTTTGCTGTTATTTTTTTAATTCAAAAACCATGGCTTGGATTGTTTTTGTTTTCCACCTGTAGGGTTAGAACTTTCAAAAGAAATGGAAGGAAAACCAAGACTTGTCGTATGAATTATAACTGGGTTTTTTTTTTACCTGCCAAACCAATTCTGATTTATTTAAAAACAGGGTTTGTGTTAAGTCCAAATAAAGTTGAAATATTCCTTACCGCTGTCAAATGTAATCTTATGTTCCTCCACTCAGGCTTCTTCTAAACATCAGAATTTTGCATACAATCCGTGGGTAGCATCAGTTTTATTCTTTCCAGCTGTTTATGAAGAAATAGCAACAGAATTATAATTTAGTAGAGAAAGACAATTCTTTAAGTGACAATTTACAGCAGAAACTCACACTTGCCTTCTCAGCAGTAGGCCCTGCTATGTTCAAGTAGGTTTTAGTCTCAGAATATTAATTCAGTCTTACAGTATTGATTTCAGTATTTTTCACCTGCTTCAGATTGCATTATTCTGTGGTTTCGTTATTGCTTTAAGTAGTCAGATGAAAAGTCTGTATATGTCATATACAAACCCTGGTGCCTGTAGCTTTTTGACACTTTGACCAAGTATTACACTATCGTTATCAAGATCACCCAAACTCAATAACCAATTTCACCAAACTACAATTTTAGTTTAATGAGCGTGTATGTAAGATGCTTCCAATTCCTGCGTATGATTTAAAAAAAATCAGCAAAGTGAAATTTTAAATGCTAGTTTATATTCCATGTTATGTCACTGCAATTCAGGATCCATGTACAGATAGTTCTCAGCTTACAACATTTCGTTTAGTGACCGTTCAAAGTTACAATGGCACCGAAAAAAAGACATGACCATTTTTCAAAGTTATGGCCTTTGCAGCATCCCCATGGTCACATGATCAAAATTCAGATGCTTGGCAACTGACTCATATTTATGACGGTTGCAGAGTCCCGGGGAGGGGTCACGTGGTCCCCTTTTGTGACCTTCTGACCAGCAAAGCCAATGGGGAAGCCAGATTCACTTAACAACTAACTTATCAACTGCAGTGATCCACTTAACAACTGTGGCAAGAAAGGTGATAAAATGGGGCAAAATTCACTTAACAACAGAAATTCTGGGTTCAATTGTAGTCATACATTGAGGACTACCTATACTCCAGTTTGTGTTGGTCATTCAGATCAACACCAGGCTGGAGAGGGCAGCACTGAAGCCGACATTCAAGAATAGGGCTTCTCTCGTCCTTTGACAGAGATGCTCCTGGCCCAGGGGTAGATAGTCAAACCTTGGCTCTTTTATGACGCGTGGACTTCAACTCCCAGAATTCCTGAGCCAGCATGGCTCAGCTTGGAAACCTCTCCCTTTTCCCTCAGCGTGGCTGGCTCAGGAATTCTGGGAGTTGAAGTCCACGAGTCATAAAAGAGCTAAGGTTGCCTACCCCTGTAAACCTGGCCAATTTATATCTAATAAATTTGTAAAAGCGTTGGGCTTCTCGAAAGGCCAGGCTCCATGCTGATGCTGCAATGAGAAGGGAAGCCCCTTGTGTGGCATATCTGAAAGTCTAGGGCAGTGGTGGCGAACCTATGGCACGGGTGCCAGAGGCGGCACTTGGAGCCCTCTCTGTGGGCACACATGCCATTGCCCCAGCCTCACCTCCCCCCGCAGCCCCCTCCTCTCCAGCAGCCCCCCTGAAGGAGAGTCGCCCCTGAGCGTGGCCCACGCGGAGCAGCGCAGCCAAGGACATGGCAGCCAGGCAGCGTAGACAAGACTCTGCCCTCACACCCCATCGTGCACAGTTGATGCTGCAGGGTGCGGACAGAGGGTGTGACCGCCATAGCGCTGCTGGGCTGCCTGGGTGATCTGCGGCGGGCCCTGGAGGCAGTGAGTCACCCCACGGGCAGGCGGGGCAAGGGATGGGAGGCGGAGCGGGGGCAGGGCAGGGGGTGGAGCAGGGGCGGGGCCAGTTTTTGGGCACTCGGTCTCTAAAAGGTTCGCCATCACTGGTGTAGGGTTACGTAACATCATATAAAATATTTTCCCTGATGTATATTTTAAGCTCTGCAGTTAACAACACATAATAGTTTAATAAGTAGCTGCAGTTATTTATTTGGACTCTATCTACAGGTAATCCTCGACTTACAACAGTTCACTTAGCGACTTTTCGAAGTTACAACGGCACTGGAAAAAGTGACTTCTGACCATTTTTCACACTTATGACCACTGCAGCATCCCCATGGTCACGTGATTTACATTCAGATGCTTGACAATTGGTTCGTATTTATGACAGTTGCAGCGTCCCGGGGGGGGGGGAGTTCACGTGATCCCCTTTTGCGACCTTGTGACAAGCAAAGTCAATGGGGAAGCGTGTTCCTAATTTAGCCACTGCAGTGATTCGCTGAACAAATGTGGCAGGAAAAGTTGTAAAGTGGGGCAAAACTCACTTAACAAATTTTTCACTTCGCAACCTAAATTCTGGGCTCAATTGTGGTCCTTTCAATGAGCAGAAGGAAAAAAAAAAACTGGGCATTGAAACAGAATGGAAAGATATTTAGTTCATAATAATAATAATAATAATAATAATAATAATAGTAGTAGTAGTAGTAGTAGTAGTAATAATAATAATAATAATAATAACAATAACAATAACAATAACAATAATAATAATAATAATAATAATAATAATAATAATAATAATAATAATAATAATACTATTCCGGGTTCTGGGTCGCGGCGGTGCGGTCGAGCAAAGGGAGTCGTCCTTTTGCCGGCCGAGTTTCCTCTGTCGGTAGACCCCTGAGAGGGTCGAAAAGTTGCTCTGGAGCAACTACCATTGAGGAGGCTTCTTAGATGGCTGCAGAGGGGCGGCAGCGCCTTCTGTAGTCTGAGTATCTCCTTTGGGCCAACGGAGTAAAGTGGCCGATCATTTAGCTGCACCGACCGTAAGCCATAAGATCATCTAAGTCAGCGGTTCTCAACCTATGGGTCGCGACCCCATTTGGGGTCGATCGACCATTTCACGGGGGTCGCCAAGCAAGGCTGTCCGCCATTTTTTTTTCCCTTTTCCGGCGGGTGCCTTACCTCCCTTGAGCTGGGCCAGCTGGTGGTCGGCCTGCTCCGTCTCTGCCGCTTGCCAGCTACGCCTCGGCCGGCGCAGGGGGCGGAACCACGCATGCGCGGCGCTCCCGGGCAGGGAAAGTCCTTGACTTACGACTGGTTGGGTAGTCCTCAACTTA
Organism: Protobothrops mucrosquamatus; assembly: GCF_001527695.2. Taxonomy (NCBI): domain Eukaryota; kingdom Metazoa; phylum Chordata; class Lepidosauria; order Squamata; family Viperidae; genus Protobothrops; species Protobothrops mucrosquamatus. The sequence continues at coordinate 58,978 of NW_015388634.1, read as the reverse complement.
CGATCGGTTTAGTCCTTGACTTACGACCGGTTTAGTCCTCGACTTACGACCGGTTGGGGGTCGCGGCATTAAAAAGGTTGAGAACCACTGATCTAAGTAAACAGACCCACCGTGGAAGATTCGGTGAGACTTTTTTTTACCTCTATTTTCTTTCTTTTTTTCCTGTGAAAAGCTTTTTTTGGGACTCATTTCCCTTTTTGTTGAAGCGGCGTTTTAAATGGGGGAAGAAAAGCCTAAGAAAAAGACTAAATCTATTTTTGTTTTAATGGCTGATTTTATTTTTGGCCATTTGGGAGCCCCAAGGAAGTTTCTTATTGAGACTTAATATGCTATGTATTTGGAGAATATTGTTTGTTTTTATTTTTCATGGTGTCCGAAAAGACTGAATATTTAATTAACTTTGATGACTCTTTGGGGGACATTTTCTGCTGAAACTACGTATTGCTTTTGCTATTTTCTTCTCTTGGAATTTATACAAAGGAAAGAGACTAAGGAACTTGGGAGGAGATGGATATTGATTGATTGCTGGTAAATATAGTCTCCCCCAAAAAGATAATGTCTTCAAATATGATAAAAATGGGGGAAACTTGTTCAGATTCTATTTATAAGTATATTTTGGACAAAACTTTGGAAAACACGGAGATGATAATTGCCTGCAGTAAAGAGATCTCTCTGCATCGACAAAGCAAAGCACAAGGTTTAAGTGAAACAGCAGTTCATATTCAAGAGACTTGTTCTCAGTCCACTGAGATGGAAAAAGCAAATGTACAGTTGGATTACCAATTCATATTGGAAAAAAGTTTTGATATTAATGAACAAATGACCTATAATAAGGAAATGGAGAAGCTTACTTCAGAAGGACAAGCTGATTTGCAGATACCATTTGACTTTCCGATAGAGGAAAAACGATTGGAAGAAGAGCAAAATTTGATTAAAGAGGACTATATTAAAAAAATGATTTCAACTAAAGTTTATACAACTTTAAAAAAGATGGGAAATGATGTTCTGACACGCGTTATTCAGAATAGCTGTAACTCTTATATCGGCCCAATAAAACGGACAATGGGAGACCTCTTGTTGCTGTGTACAGTGTGGCAGGAAAGAATGGGAGAGCTATCTGCGGAACAAGAGACTCAACTATGGAAACTTATTTGGAATAGGAAGAAACCCAGAATAAGATATAAATATTAAATTTGAGATGATAATTATGGATGGTAAAGGTTTTATAGCGACTCGGATTGTTTTGGATTTGGATTTTGTTAAAAGGGAGGCTATTATGAAATGATTTAGAATTTAATACTGAAATGTAGCAAGAATATGCTCCTTTTTTCTCTCTTTTTTTCTTTTTTCTTTTCTCTTTATTCTTTGTTCTTTTTTTGGGGGGGGGAATGAGATGGAATTAATAATTGGAGAATTATTGAAAAAGAATAGATTTAAATAAGAGAAACTTGGGGTACCTGAATAGTAAATATATAGGTTAGTTTAAATTTTAACATTTGAAAAATTAATAAAGTGTAAAACAGGATTTTTGGGATAGATAATGAGCTCTTCTAAATGTTTATTCATTAGTGAAATTCATATGTAGCAATACAAATGAAAATTTGTTCTAGAAATGTATTAATGAGATTATAATATATCTTAAATAAATGGAGAGTTTCAGTTTAAGTTTAAATATGTGAGAAATTATAGATTTGTATAGAATAGACACTGAGCAGTTGAAAGTTTTGATTGATTAAGAGAATTTATATTTAGATATATTAATGAATGATTTTATTTGAATCAATTTGATTATAATATTATATATAGATAGAGAGGGAAATTTTAAGAAATATTGTGTGAACTGTATATTTATAATGCTATTGTTTTCTTTTTGTAATTGATCACCATATCTCCACGTTGGTTCTTAAGCTTCTGTTGGTGCAAAATGGAAAACTAATAAAAATTGTCTAGGAAGAAGAAGGAGGAGGAGGAGGAGGAGGAGGAGGACAAGCACCTGCAACATAACACCCCGGATAAGATAAGAAAGACAAAAAAGTCTGGATAGTGGACGTGGCAGTGTCTGGAGACAGCAGAATAGACGAGAAAGAACTGGAGAAGATAACAAACTACGAAGACCTACAAACAGAAACAGAAAGACTGTGGCAAAAGCAAGCAAGGGTAGTACCAATAGTAATAGGCGCCTTGGGTGCAATCCCAAAACAACTGGAGCACAACTTCAACACCATTGGCATTGACAAATTTGCCATTAGTCAATTGCAAAAGGCAGCCTTACTAGGAACTGCTTCCATCCTGCGACGATATCTGTAATACCATCAAACATCCACATCTGCCTATCCCAAGTCCTTGGTAAGGACTCGATAGCTAGACAAAAATGCCAAATCCAGTCTGAACATCTGGCTGACTGTGCGATGATCATCATCATCATCAATAATAATAATAATAATAATAATAATAATAATAATAATAATAATAATAATAATAATAATAATAATAATAATAATAATAATAATAAATATTTACAGAGATGGCTACATTTTAACAGACACCGTTGGGTTCTGAATGGGTGGACAGAACATGCTACAAAAAGCGCTTTCGAGTTAAGAAAACACGGTTTGAAGAATGGGGGAGAACTAATTGCATTATGTGTAACAATATATTCTTTTTTTTTAATGAAAGGTAAGAGACTGCCAAGTGACATTCATTGGGAACAGCCACATCTGTCTTCCACTGAATGCTTTGTTCATATGCAAATTATGGGCTTGGTGAAGAAAGCTGGATGAGCTCATCCACACCTTAAATTCTGAGGCTGTGTTTGGGCTTTTATTTTTCTGGTAACAGCTACTTTCCCTTGGGAAAAAATTGGTTGGGAAGAGCAAGCCTAAAGTAGGTGGTGCATCATCTCCTCCTCTTCAGGTCCTCTGCTTCTTTCTTTCTTTCTTTCTTTTTTTATAATATTGTATTAGTTTTCTACATTTAAAATTCGTAAGTGCTTGGTAAACAACGAGTTGTCTGGGTCCATTTGTTTTACTTAATAATACACGTTAAATTCCTAGTCTCTACCCTGTTTTTCCAGCCATTGATAAAATACATCCCATCTTTGAAAGTATTCTGTGTCTTCCTTTTCTTTAATCTTCAATGTGAGTCTATCCATTTCTGCACAGTCCAGCATTTTCTTGATTATCTCCTCTTCAGACGGTCTTCTGTTTCTTTCATGGCACCTCTTTTTCTGCTTTCCTATTTCCAGCGTTATTTTCTTTCTCTCTCTCTTTTTCGTCCTTCAAGTGGGAAAAAAATCATGGTGGCTGGGGGGGTTAGTGGAACACTTGGGAATGGGTGTGTGTGTGTGTGAAATGAGACAAGGACCGGGCAGAAAAATTGTTTTTTTTTTTTGCCTGCAGCTTTTTTCCCCAACATACAGGTAGTCCTCGACTTACGACCACAATTGAGCCCAAGTGAAACATTTGTGAAATTAGTTTTGCCCCATTTTACTACTTTTCTTGCCACACTTTTCTTGTTAAGCGAATCACTGCAGATGTTAAATTAGTAACACAGTTGTTAAGTGAATCTGGCTTCCCCATTGACTTTGCTTGTCAGAAGGTCGCAAAAGGAGATCACGTGACCCCAGGACATTGCAACCGTCATAAATATGAATCGGTTACCAAGTGTCTGAATTTGGATCACATGACCATGGGGGTGCTGAAATGGTCGTAAGTGTGAAAAATGGTCATAAGTTACTTTTTTTTCAGTGCAGCTAATAACTTTGAGCAGTTGCTAAACGAACTCTTGTAAGTCGATGACTACCTGTAGATATTTTCCAATGTCTTTGCACTGCCAGATGGAGCATTACTAAGGAAAAATAGTAGCTTTCACAGAAGAATTGTGCACCCACTTTCTCAAGTGTGGGTCAAAAATATTAACTGAAAAATTAGTGACTGCCACCACACCTTGCTTGCTCTAGAGTGGTAAAATCTTACGCTGTTTGAGCCAATGATTCCTTTTCCCAGTCTCAAATAATGCCATTAACACACACACACACACACACACACACACACACACACACACACACACACACAGAGAGAGGGAGGGAAGGAGGGAGGGAGAGGGGGAGAGAGAGAGGGAGAGGGAGAGAGAGAGAGACGGAGGGAGAGAGAGAGAGAGGGAGAGAGGGAGTGAAGGAGGGAGGAAGAGGGGGAGAGAGAGAGGGAGAGGGAGAGAGAGGAAGAAGGAGGGAGGGAGAGAGAGAGAGAGAGGGAGAGGGAGAGAGGGAGGAAGAGAGACGGAGAGGGAGAGAGAGGGAGGGTGAGGGAGAGAGAGAGAGAGAGAGAGAGAGAGAGAGAGAGAGAGAGAGAGAGAGAGAGAGAGAGATATTCTGGTGTTTTACACAAGCGCCTTGACAATGGCAGTCCCAAACTGGATCCTCAACTCACAAAAAAGCCATTATAATTGCTCCATCATTGCTCCAGGGTTATTACGCACCCACAATTGGAGCTGAATTGGCAAGGACTGTCACCTGGAAGATTGCAAGGAGGAATTTTATGTCTTCCCCCAGTGTTGTTGAATCAGGCACTCCAGACTGATAACAGTGAAACGTGGCCTTGCAACTTGTATGGCTTATTTTCCAAATTAAATGGTCCATCTACACATATCCACACATACCAAGTCAGAATCTAGTTCACAGATTAGACCTGAGGTTCAGGAGGAGTGAAGTGGGACGCCCACACCAAAACACTTGTGCTAGGTGAGGATTCCAAACCCTGACCTTTCCCATAAACGTTTATCATTTCCCACAAGGTTTGGGCAGTCTATCTCAACAGAGGCTTCTCAAAAGAAGAGCTAGTTCCCATATGAACTGGAGGAGGAAACGAAGAAATGTGCCAAGTTGGGAGTGACTCTCTTTTGTTTTGAGAAGCTTTTGTTATGTCTTGTTGGCTATCTCATTTCTGCCATCTGACCTGAAATTTTCCACAAGTCCTTCACCCTCTACACCAGGGGTCTTCAAACTTGGCCCCTTTATGACTTGTGGCACACTGGCTGAGGAATTCTGGGAGTTGAAGTCCACAAGTCATAAAAGGGCCAAGTTTGAAGACCCCTGCCCTAAGCCAATGTGTCTTCTAATAATCTAATACGTGAGGTAGAACTTCCCACCCAGATAGTAGAACCACAGTACTGGTAATCCTCAATTTACAACAGTTATTTAGTGACCATTCGAAGTTACAACGACCCTGGAAAAAGTGACTTATGACCGCTTTTCACATTTAAGACCACTGCAGCGTCCCCAGGATCATGTGATCAAAATTCAGACGGTTGGCAACTGACTCATAGTCATGACGGTTGCAGTGTCCTGGGGTCATGTGATCACCTTTTGTAACCTTCTGACAAGCAAAGTCAATGGGGGAAGCCAGATTCACTTAACAACTATGGCAAGAAAGTTCACAAAATGGGTCAAATCTCACTTAACAAATGTCTCACTTAGCAACAGAAATTTTGGGCTCAATTGTGGTCATAAACTGAGGACGACTTGTAAATAAAATTACAGGGGCATTGGAGAGAGGGAGAGAAGCTGAAAAAGCCTAGATCAGGGGTAGGCCACCTTGGCTCTTTTATGACTCGTGGACTTCAACTCCCAGAATTCCTGAGCCAGCATGGCTCAGCTTGGAAACCTCTCCCTTTCCCCTCAGCATGGCTGGCTCAGGAATTCTGGGAGTTGAAGTCCACGAGTCATAAAAGAGCCAAAGTTGCCTAACCCTGGCCTAGACTGCACCCATAACTGTGTCACCCTTTTTTAAACGTATTTCCTGCTGCCATCTTAACTTTTTTGACCCCACAGATGCTCTTGCATGTACGTCTGACTCTAAAAGAACACTAGCACTATTTTAAGCATTTTAAAGATTTTCTGGTCCTGCCCAGCGTCCCAAATCTGCTGCTTGAGGCCACCATCTCCTTCAGAGTTGGTTGGTTCAGTCCAGTTCATGGGAATCACTGTTTCAGCTCCTCCTGGGTCCAAGCACTGAGCCTTCCCATCCCCTTCTGGTTATGATTTGTTGCAAGGGGAGTCAGCACCCTGTGTAATGTGGAATAAATCACATTTTATTCAGTTGCAAAAGGGCTTTCGGTCCTCTTTTAGTTACGTACGGTATGTAACCTATGCTTGGAGGTGGAGGAAGGGAGAGAGCAGGAATGGATTAATTTTTGTTCTATGTGATGCACACTGGGGGACAAACACACGCAGGAAGTAGTTGTCCTTAATGTAGGAAACATCCCTAAGTCACTTGCCATGATAATAAGGCTTGTTCTGGGCATCTTCTCTCTCAGAAATGGCTTTGAGTCAAGCCTGGAAAAAGTGCTGGAGGAGTAAAGACAGAGATGTAAGTCTTCCATTAAGCACAAAGTGGATTCTCTGACTCATGCTTGTGTTACGTGACAACAGGCCTCAAGATGTTAGCATCCGTAATGTAACAACAAGCGCCCACGATTCTGAGACCCCAAGCAGGTTGGGCAGATGGCCATCTGCATCTCATTTTTTTCCTGCAGGCCCGTAAAACACCAGCCAATGTTTTATTTTCTTATCTTGAATTCCATACCACAATAATACAATTGCAACGATTCTGGAAAACCGAAGACACAAACCAGCCTGCCACTAAATGGATTACTAATTTAATATCATCCTTTCAACAATCACAAATAACCCTCAAGAAAATACACTTCGGGCAGAGTCTTCATGGCCATTATTGGCAAACACAGAGAAAACAGGCATATTCCAACTGCCTTTTAAGGGGCAGATGTAGTCTAAAATTATGAAGAGTTTTATGGCAGAATTAAATGAACTGAGTTATTCCTAAGTACATTGAACAGAAAGATTTTAAAAAAAGAGAGAGAGATGACAAATGCCTATATCAGAGAGATAACCATGCTAGTTCCCATTAGCAAAAGACAGAAAATGCTACAGTACTTTAAAGTAATTGTCTCAATAACACAGGAAAAGTCAGTATTACACATGATGTCACTTTAAAGATGTTCTGATAGAATACAAAGCACAGCTTGGGTGTTTACCTAATCTCTTTTTTCTGCCTTTGTGCAAGAAACAGAGATCTAAAGCTTTAATTTGTGAACCAACCATTGTGTCTTGTATATGCATATTCCAGGAGCACTAATTTAATTGAAAATCCCAACAGTAGGACTATTAAATTTTCCTTAAAGTATGCATTTTTAAAATATGCAATTTAAAAATGGAGTTTGATATGAGCTCGATTGGACAGATCCATTCATATTATTGGCAACAATCTATGGAAATGGCTTGGTACTATCTTTTCTGGTGAGGAACGCAGAAAAGATTATTAGTAGTTCCCTCCCTTCCATCCAGGACATAGCATATAAGCATAGCTTGAGCAGGGTCTGCAGGATTGTCTGGGACACCACACACCCTCTTCACAACCTGTTTTCCTTGTTACCTTATGGGAGGAGGCTTCGTGGTATCTGTAGCAGAACATCCAGATCCAGCCATAGTTTCATTCCATACAGCATTAACCTTGTGAACTCTCAAGCTTCCTCCTTCCGTTATATATTCAAGATGGACAGTATTTAATATTTATTTGTTATGTATATGTAGGGGTGTGGGTCTATACATATGTTGTATATAGTATGTTTAGGTGTGTGTCATGTATGTGTTTCACTTTGAGAGCGGGCAACTAAATTTCATTTTTGATCTGTGCCATTGTGCCCACAGTAAAAAAAATGACAATAAAGGTTATCTTATCTTATCTTATCTTATCTTATCTTATCTTATCTTATCTTATCTTATCTTATCTTATCTTATCTTATCTTATCTTATCCTATTAGAAAGGAATCTCTATTCTGGTTGCACCCAGAAATGTGTCTATGCTTGATAACACAAATGTTTCTGTTTAAGACTGTATGTGTGTGTAAGTGAGTGTGTGTGTGTATATACAAAAGCAGCTGAAAGAAATCAGAGATAGGGCATGAACTTGAACTGGCAAAGACAAAAGGAAGCATTTATATTAATCGCTGCTTCTTTTGCCACAGCAAGATGTCTCCTTTTAACGGGTCGGGGAAACAAAAGCTTTTCACACCTATTCCATAGCAGCTTCCACTTTCTCCAGCAGCGAAAAGTGCTGGGCTTACAATGTTATTCTGGCTGCTTTCTCCAGCATCTGGAGAAATTAATGCAGTCATGCTGTATGCAGTCCCAGGAGTGGGGAAATATCCCCAAGCAAATATATGTACATGGGGTACACTTGAGAATAATTACGAAGTTACATAAAATTTAACATAAAAGAAAAAAATTAAGGTTTCCTGCACATAGTTGAGTAGTCAGTGGGTTATAGTGATTATTAAATCTGGATCAAAAGGACCACAAGAGGCGGTAATCTTACCCCTGGGTAGGGTTCACCAATTCTTACCCAACACCTACTCAGTATCTGAGCAAACTGAGCAGCACTGCTGTTAATTAATGAGTTTTACTTTGCCACCCCCCATACTCTAGCACCCCCACTGGAACATCAGTGCCCTGCATTTTGTAAACTTCTTACAGCTGCTGTAAGAATCATGACAGCGCAGTGGTTAGAATGCTGTATTGCAGGCTAACTCTGTCCACAGCCAGGAGTTCGATCCGACCAGCTCAAGGTTGACTCAGGCTTCCATCCTTCCGAGGTCAATAAAATGGGCACCCAGATTTTGGGGGGTAAAATGCAGACTCTATAAACCACTTAGAGAGGGCTGTAAAGCACTATGGTGCGGTATATAAGTCTAAGCCCTATTGCTATTGCTAAGTGCGGTGGGAGGAGGAGGAGGAGGAGGAGGAGGAGGAGGAGGAGGAGGAGGAGGAAAAAAAATATCTTCGATCCTGCACTCTGTTTAGAGAAATGTCCAGTACAATGAAAGTGGACCGTGCTTTGTTGTTATTCTCTGATATTTTAAAATTCAGACAAAATAAATTAATATTAAACAAATTAGCAAAAATGAATATTTCAAGGGTATTTGCAATGTATGGGTTAAAAATAATGCCTACAGACACTCCATATCTTATGTTTCAAAGAACTGAACTGTATGGCTGAATGGAAAAAAAAGATTCAATTATCAACATATTCTAGAAGCTAATATCGCTCCATCACTGGAAAAAAACCCTCAGTCTGTTTCCGTTTCAACAACAACAACAAAATCCATAATCTACCTTTAAATCAACCATGAAGTTCTTACAGGAAAAAGGAGAAAGAAATTGGGATGCCCTGCCAGGACTGGAATTCTATTCAAAATGTATAGAGATATATATAACATAATTCCTGTGAGAAAACCTAACACTGAGCCAGAAGAAATTTATAAGGAAAGGAAAAAAAACATTTCCAAAAGCTAGAATATAAACATTTTAGCTAACCTCAAAAAATGTTTGGAAGCTGTTATTTCTTCCAAAATACTATCCCCAAAGGCCAATTTTTTCACCTACTGTATTCACTGGGTTTTTTAAAATTTAAAACCTATAAACTGCATAAATATGAAATATAAGATCAAATTTCCAAAAATATTTCACGTTTCATCTCCTGCCATACATAGGTTCTGACAGGTTCTGTTCTTTTAGGGACTCATTGAAACCTACAATCTGACTAGAGGCGTCTAAACTTTAAAATCCCAGAACATGCACAAATCTGAAGCTGTGGTGCTTAACAGTGAAATAAATTGCTTTGCTGAAAGATTAAAACAACTGCCAAGAGCTTTTAAGAGCCCTATAATTAAGGGTAAATTTATCCAAATCAAGCCATCATTTCTTAGTTATATGAATAAGATCTGTTTTTGTTAAGATTTCTTTTATCTGTATAGATGTTGTTCCGTTCTCAATTCTGGGCTGAGTATACTGTATGAATGTTTAAAATTTATTTTTTTCTGCAAGATGACCTTATGTTATATCACAGAATTACACAGAATCAGAATTGGAAAGAACCATTTAGGCTCCAAATGAAATGATCCCCAGCAGATGGCTGTCCAGCCCACATAAATACTTCCAGCAAAGAGGAGTCATCTATTTCTCGGGCTAAGTATAAATGTTTTTAATTTAGGATATTTCTTTTTCTAATCTGCTACAAAGAAATACAGCCAGCTCTTTGTTGTGACCCTTTAGTGCAGTGGTGGCGAATCTATGGCATGAGTGCCAAAGGCAGCACTCAGAGCCCTCTCTGTGGGCACATATGCCGTCGCCCCAGCCCTGCCTCCTCCCATGGCCCCCTCACCAGCAGCCCCCCTGGAGGAGAGTCGCCCCGCGTGCAGCCCGCACGGAGCAGCACAGCCAAGCACATGCAGTTGGGCAGCAGGGACAAGACTCCACCCTCGCACCCTGTTGCGCGCAGATGATGCTGTGGGGTATGGGCGGAGGGCGTGGCCACTATGGCGCTGCAGGGCCACCTGGGTGATCTGCAGCGGGCCATGGAGGCAGTGGGTGGCCCTGCGGGCAGTGTGGGAGCAGGGCAGTGTGGGGGTGGAGTGGGGGCGAGGGGGAGGGCTAGGGGGCACGATGGTTTTTGGGCACTCAGTCTCTAAAAGATTCGCCATCATTGCTCTAATGGTCTTCCATATTCTTGCAGCCCAAATATAGCAGCACCGCTATTATTTAAATACATTATTCTGTATTCTACACTCTGAGATGATAGAGAACAAGGCTAAGCCTATTCTGAAATGTCTTCAACTAGTTAAAGAGAGTCTCGGTCTTCTCTTCTGAAGGCTAAACATTCCCAGATCCTTCCAGCTTTTCACAGACTTATTTTTGAGTCAACCAACCATTGTCATTCTCTAAATGTGTTCCATCTTTAATGCCCAAACCTGTTCAGTTTGCTTGAATCCTTTTTAAAATAATGCCCAGAAATCGGTACATTCTTCATAGAATACAGTAAAATTATTATTTCTGGTGATGTGGAAATGATATGGCTCATAGAGCTGAGGATGACGTCAGCTTAGAGAAATTATGTTCCCACAAACAGTCCAACTGCAACTCCTCCTGAATTTCATTGACTCTTATCTGGCACCAATTTATTGTTGAACTTTAGTTGACTGGAGATTCTTGTATCTAGGCTTGAGTAAAACTTCTATGCTGCAATCTAAGGGATGGTCCTGATTCTTTGTGCCCAACATATTCAGTTTGTAATCAAATATTTCACTACAGGTTTTTCACAAGTAAAATTGCCAAGTTAGTCCATATATAGAATAGAATAGAATAGAATAGAATAGAATAGAATAGAATAGAATAGAATAGAGCTGGAAGGGCCCTTGGAGGTCTTCTAGTCCAACCTATACCATCTCAGACAGGTGAATGTCTAGTCTCTTCTTGAAAATCTCCAGTGATGGAGCTCCCACGATTTCTGGGAGTAAGCTGTTCCACTGGTTGATTATCCTCACTGAAATTTCTCCTTAATTCCAGGTTGCTTCTCTCTTTGATCAGTTTCCAACCATTGTTTCTCATCCTTCCCTCTGATGCTTTGATGAACAACCTGGCCCCCTCTGCCTTGTGGCAGCCACTCAGATACTGGAACTGCTATCATGTCTCCCCTATTTCTTCTTTTCTTTAGACTAGCCAAACCCAAGTCCCATAGCCATTCTTCATATGTTTTAGTCTCCAGGCCTTTGATCATCTTAGTTGCTCTTCTCTTCCCATTTCTTAACTAAAGAATTTTGCTGTTTTCAACTGTACTTGTCGTCTTCAGTCAAACTGCTGCTAATATTAATATTACTACATTTTTGTTATCGCTAGCTACTTTGCACATGATTTATATTTTGGTAGAATCACAGAATATAAGCCATATAAATAAATGAAATGAATATATAAAGTCCTCTGAAATAAACAAACCCAATGCATAATAACATATTAATTTCATTAATCTGGATACTATATATTATATA
>NW_015388634.1:0-47071 GCF_001527695.2 Protobothrops mucrosquamatus | reverse complement strand
CAGTCAAACTGCTGCTAATATTAATATTACTACATTTTTGTTATCGCTAGCTACTTTGCACATGATTTATATTTTGGTAGAATCACAGAATATAAGCCATATAAATAAATGAAATGAATATATAAAGTCCTCTGAAATAAACAAACCCAATGCATAATAACATATTAATTTCATTAATCTGGATACTATATATTATATACTATACATTAGCACAGGTACATCCTTCCAAGTTTAGAATAGAATAGAAAAGAGCTGGAAGGGACCTTGGAGGTCTTCTAGTCCAGCCCCCTGCTCAAGCAGGGGAACCTATACCATTTCAGACAAGTGACAGTCCAGCCTCTTCTTAAAAACCTCCTCTGATGGAGCGCCCACGATTTCTGGAGGCAAGTTGTTCCACTGATTAACTGTCCTCACTAGGAGATTTCTCCTTAATTCCTTAATTTTTTATGGTTTTTTATTAATTTTTTTATTAATTTATTAATTTTTTATGGTTTTTTTCTTTTTCAATTATTTATTTTTTAGTTATATTTTATTTCAATACACAAGGATATAAAAAAAAGAATAATATAATGTTCTTAACTTGCTACATACAATACTACTAAAGGTAACTTTAGATGTTCACAGGATAAAGATAAGGGTCAACACATGACAAATTAATATAGCATTTACCACGATTGGGTATCTTATCATCTGTTCCATCTGATTGGAAATTTATTTAGTACATGAAAATGGTAACGGTCTGCTGCTGATGCCCTAGTAATTTATCTTTGCCTCAAATAAATGGCCCAGCTCTTGTGATATTTCTGAAGAAATCATTTTGAAAAAGCATTTGCTGAACCCTTGTGAACACTAACTGGTCGTTTCCCACAAATTATTAAAGAGATGCAGGTAAGTGACCTTTTCCTTTCATCTTTCAATCAGAGCAGTATCCTAGGAAGAGAGATGCTGTCGTTGCTGAATAAATCAAACGAAAGTCTTTTGTTCACACTCTCTGCACCAATGGTCCATAGCACGCACACGCGCAGGCACACGCATCCATCCTCATGCTAAAACAGATGGAAAGCGCTTTATGAAATCCTTCTAATTTTAGTCTTGTCAGCCTCCGATCTATCAAAGCTCAGATTTGCAAAAAAAATAATAATAATTCTGTGTTCTGTAGGAATCTCTGGAAGGCAAAATGCTGATTTTCTAACAGAGCAATACACTTGGCCTGGTGTAAATTATGGTCATATAGGGCAATTTCAAAGGCTGCAGATCTATTCACCCTTATTCAGGAATGGGAGAGGGGTTTTTTGTAAAAGTCGAAACGGAGTCCACAACTGCACAACCAGCCTTCCATTTCATCATTGCAGGATTAGGGGTGGGGGAGTCACCGCAAGGAATAGTTTGCAGGCACCTCTCTTCCATTGTCTCACCTCCGTGAAACAATGTCAGATTATTATTATTTCATGGTTTTCCAGTTGGCAATGTGAGTGAGACCCGTTAGTCCTGACGGGTCGTTTACCCTCTGATAGAAAAAGGAAAAGAAAACTGCAAAATCAAAGCCCCACCCTTTTTTATATCACAATCTCTCTTTCCCGTCATCTTGATTCTTTGCCCATTGTGAATGTTGTGGTCAATTTCACAATCCGGTTTTGTCACAGAATCCAATCCAGTCGATATTGTGTGTGTGAGAGAGAGGGGGGGAGGGAGGGAGGTGGAGAAAAAAGAGAGAAAGCGAGAAAGAGAAAGAGGGGGGGAGGGAGGGAGGTGGAGAAAAAAGAGAGAAAGAGAAAGAGAAAGAGAAAGAGAAAGAGAAAGAGAAAGAGGGGGGGAGGTTTGTGTATTCCTTCTTCAGCAGCATTCCTCAGGTAAAATACATAATTCTGAAGCACAATGTATTCAACAGTACATAGAACTATCATAAAAGTAATTAAAGAAAAGGATAAATTCTGAGGGAACTCAAAATGACGGGTTGAAACAGGCATCGTGTTTTTTATTAAATGGATATCTCACTTTTTCTCCAGAAGATCAGCAGCTCCACAGGGTCTCTGTTCATTTATTGCAGGGGCCTTCAAACTTGGCCCTTTTATGACTTGTGGACTTTATGACTTGTGGACTTTATGACTTTTTAAGAAGAGACTGGACAGCCATTTGTCTGAAATGGTGTAGGGTTCCCGCCTGAGCAGGGGGTTGGACTCGATGACCTCCAAGGTCCCTTCCAACTTTATTATTATTATTATTATTATTATTATTATTATTATTATTATTATTATTATTATTATTATTATTATTATTACTACTACTACCACTACTACTACTACTACTACTATTATTATTATTATTATTATTATTATTATTACTCCCAGAATTCCTCAGCCAGCGTGCCTGGCTGAGGAATTCTGGGAGTTGAAGTCCACAAGTCATAAAAGGGCCAAGTTTGAAGGCCCCTGATTTATTGTATCTCCATGACAGCAACCCTTTGTAAAGGCTGCTGATAGCAAGAATTGCCTAGTGGATTTTCATAGCTTGGGGTAGACTTGAACCTGGATCTCTTGCTCCAATCCAACATCTTCACTACTACAGTATCTTGGCATCACTCATAACATTCTGGCTTCATATATTATGATTCATGATTTACAATCATTACCACACGGATGTAATGTTTATGGAGATTCTCAATCACGGTTGTCCCAAAGGTGCTTTTTCCAAAAGGCAACCAGACTTTTTGGGGTTTTTTCTTTGGAAACATTTTGCTTTTCATCTATGAAGGTTTTTTCAGTTCTAACTGACTGATTCGGTTAGAACTGAAGAAGCTCCTTGGATAAGAAGCAAAACATTTTTTAAAAAAACTGAGAAAGTCCAGTTGCCTTTTGGAAAAAGCATCTATGGGACCCTGATGGAATATAATGCTTACATACTTTCTATGTTATAATGTCTGCAACAGGGCGTAGCTTCTAATATAATAAGTATTATAAACAAATGAAAATGCCATTAACAAGATTTTTTGCAATTAATGTACTGCATCTTTTTCTGAAGTAGTTACAAAGGTTTTATATCAAGTTTATTAACAAATCAGGCCAGCAGGATTTGTTTTCTACAAGGACGGTGTGATCAATGAGTAGAGGAGTCTACAGTATGAGACACTTTCATCAAAAAGACTGTGATATCACAAGTTCTGCCCCTTTCATATAAGAAACTAATGATTTCATTGATATTACAGCTAGACAGGACATAAATAGACCACATACTTTTAATAATCAGTTTTAATCAATATATCACAGGTTCTCGAACTTTGCAGTATGACAACCAGTCATTTAGACAGGCAAATTTACATAGGCAAAGCAGCTTATGTATTTTACACACAGCAAATATTTCCCTGTACATCATGTCTATTTTAAGTAGCATTTGTGTTTTGGAAAAGCAGCAGACATAAATTTCTATTCATAAATATCACATTTGACGTCACTCCTACAAGACAAAGAGGTCCGGGCGGGGCAGCACACGTAGAACTAAAAATATTGTCAAATTGCAATTCTTTAATTATAGTTACCAAAGTGTAATCAGAATAACTAGATTTAATTAATCTTATCTATAAATCGGATCAAACAAATTTAATTTTACTCATTTTAACAGAAAGTGATGCAAAAGGAAAGTTATTAAATAAATGACATATTATGACTAATATGAATCATTTTAACAAACATGTTATTAAATCCATGACTGGGGAGTAATTATTAATATTACTTAGAGACAAGAGAAAAGAATGGTTGCTGGAATTGGGTATATCTAATTTAACGAAGAGAAGGACTAGGGGTGATATGATAGCAGTGTTCCAATATCTCAGGGGCTGCCACAAAGAAGAGGGAGTCAAGCTATTCTCCAAGGCACCTGAAGGCAGGACAAGAAGCAACGGATGGAAACTAATCAAGGAGAGAAGCAACCTAGAACCAAAGAGAAATTTCCTGACAGTTAGAACAATTAACCAGTGGAACAACTTGCCTCCAGAAGTTGTGAATGCTCCATCACTGGAAATTTTTAAGAAGAAATTGGACAAACATTTGTCTGAAATGGTATAGGGTTTCTTGCCTGAGCAGGGAGTTGGACTAGAAGACCTCCAAGGTCCCTTCCAACTCTGTTATTCTGTTAAAGTAAAATGAAAAGAACTTGTCCTGATTATCTGGAGCGAGCTTCTATCACATCATTCAACCAGAATGACGCAGAAAAAGTAGTTCATCCAACGTAGCTTAGTTCACACTATGGTCCTGACCACTATGCTAGATCACTGATTTGGCTCATGGTCTGCAAATGTTGTGGCCTTTGGACAAGGTCCATAGAGGCCTCCACAAGGGGATCAAAGAAGTCAAAATGATGGCCACAACCCCTGTGATCAAAGCTCCACGTCTTTCTGATGTGCATCGTCTCTAAAAAGGGTGTTTGCAATAGTGGCAAATATCTGTAGCTCAGGTGTAGGATGAGGATGAAGATTCGTTCTCTGAACTTGTGGGTTGATTTCCAAACATTTTGTTACCAGGCTAGGTAATATCTTCAGCAGAGTTTAGGGTAGGGGTGTCAAACTACTGGCCCGTGGGCCGGACGTGTCATCCGGAAGCCGCGCCCACCCCATTGCTGGCAATGGCAAAACCGTCCTGATACATCTCGCGACGTCACGTGATGTCGCAAGTTTGACATGTCTGGTTTAGGGGGTGTCAGTGTTCTGTTTATAAGGGCTTCAGGTGTGGGTGTGTCAAGTGAGAGTTTTGTGATGGGTCAGGTATGAATCATCAGTGAGAGGCGTGTGATGGGTCTTGTGATGGGGAGGTTACATCAGGTCAAGGAAATTGGGAGGTGAACTGCTGGGGGGGGGTTTGCAGGGGTTGGTTTAGGGTCGATGCTGTCTCTGGTTGGCTGTGAGATTAATTTGGATTCTGAGGGGTTCGTAGGCTGATTGTAGGTGAATGTGTCTGTCGATGGAATTGCTTGTGGAGTGCCAGGCTAAAAAGGGTGTGTCTCTTTTTGCACAGTTGTAGCCACCATCTCAACTCTTTTCATCCTCCCAACCAACCCCTCAGGTCTCCCTTCCTGTGTTCTACCTTCTCCCCTCCCGTCTTTCTCACCTTCTACTGGCATGGCATTGAAGAGTACAGGTGAGGGCAAGGCCCCGCCCCTTTGTGCCGGCAGCTAACAATAGGTAAGGACGTTTGACTTTTCTCACACGGAAAAGCTGTAATTGTACAATCCTTAAGAAACATCCCAGGATTCTTACTGATACTGGTAAACTGAGCTTATGAAAAAAGCCTCCCTATTTTACTCATCCTCTTTCATCTAATAGCGCTGGAGCCAGACAGAGCCACGTAAATGACAAACAATTAGGCTGAGTTGAGCTTCCTTCATTTGCATAAGCATTTTGTCCCCAAGTCATCAGCTATGACAAAGGGGGGGAAAGGGGATTAGGGAGGGAACAATCTCTCCTGTTTTTAACAACCTTGTAAAGCAAGGCATTTTTCATTTTAATTACACGAAGAGGAAGTTGTTAACAGTGTCTGTGGCTCACGTGATGTGAATGGGAGATCATTTGAAATCTGAATATTTCCTGGATAAAAGAATACATGTGCCCAGGCTCGTCTTGAAAGTCATTTTATCAAATGTTCTCTAGATGAAAATACATAATTACAGGCATTTCAAGGGAGTGGATCAATTAGGCACAGAAACTTATCTGTACAGTCCAGCACTGATGATGTGCGGGCAACTAAATTTCATTTTTGACGTGTGCCATTGTGCCCACAGTATACAAATGACAATAAAGGGATATCTTATCTTATCTTATCTTAGTTTGGGTAATGAAATGTCTGCAAGAAAACAACTAAGTTCAGAGTTTAACAATTAACCAGTGGAACAGCTTTCCTTCAGCGTTGTGAGTGCTTCAACACTGGAGGTCTTTAAGAAGAGACTGGATGGCCACTTGTCCGAAATGGTATAGGGGGTTGGACTAGAACAGGGGTGTCAAACTCAATTTCATTGAGGACTGCATCAGCATTGCAGTTGCCCTCAGGGGTGTGTGTGGCCAGGTGGGTGCGGCCTACTGGGTGGGCGTGGATGGAGTGGGTGTGGCCTACTGGGTGGGCATGGCCAGCTCTACATCGTTCGCGTCAAGGGTGCCTGTGGGGGCCTGGGCAGGAGTGGGACAGATCTGAGGGTCTCTGGCAGAAGGGAGTGGGACAGGGGCAAGTGCCAAGGCATGGTCCATTTCTTCATTTCTCACAAAGGGTGACACCTCCCCAGCATGCACCCGGGGGGGGGTGTGACGCGGCAGGGGCTGGTTCCTCGCTGTTTCTAGATGGCCTTGTGAAGCTAAGACTGAATGCGTTTCAGCATAGATGGCCACCACAAAATTGTACATTGACTCCCGGCCCGCCTGGGCCAGGACCAAGGCAGCGGGGCCATTCCCTGTTTCCAGGATGGCTTCACGGGCCACATGAAACCACTTCGTGGGCCGCATCCATCCCCGGGCCTTGTGTTTGACATGTCTGGACTAGAAGATCTCCAAGGTCCCTTCCACCTTATTCTGACATGCAATTTAAATGAATGAATGAATGAATGAATGAATGAATGAATGAATGAATGAATGAATGAATGAATGAACGAATGAATGTCAGCACTTCTATTGTTTCAAGGTTTGTTATCAAAAAGCGTTTGGCAGAATTGGATGAGCTCCAGGCCTACTTTTTCTGATCCAAATGTGTAAAACTACAAGTCCCATCATTCCTATCCACAAGGCCATTACACTGACATTGCTTCTACTGTAGATATTTCAGCAGCTATAATGTTTCCTCAGTGCCAAAGGTTGTGATTTAATGACCTCTGTGCATCTTCATGCATTCTGTATTTTGGTAAAGTGCGAAAAATTTGGGAGAGGCAACTCGGAAAAGAACCTACAATAATCAAATGAAATAAAGTAAAATCCTATTATTTCAGAGGAACTTCCATAGAGTAAAGCCTATATATATCAAAGTACTGAGCTAAAAGTGATTTATTTCTCAATAAATGTATTTCGAAAAATATATTTATAAGATTTCTTTTCTAATGACGTAAGATACTCTTTCCTGAAAAACAATTAAACCATATACAGGTAGTCCTCAACGTACAACCACAACTGAGCCCAAAATTTTTGTTGCTAAGCGAGACAGCTGTTAAGTGAGTTTTGCCCCATTTTAAGATCTTTCTTACCACAGTTGTTAATTTATTAACAGGGTTGTTAAGTGAATCTGGCTTCCCCCTGTTGGAAGAAAAGTCTTCATCCTGGTTCAGTCCAAGCCGGGGATAAACAACATGGCGACTGTTTAGAAAGAAGGTTGCAGTTTATTGGAGAGGAGAGCCAGACAGAAAGATGGTTCTGGCAGAAAAAAGAGGAGAGAAAAGGGCTGAGCACGTGTAGGGAGTGGGTTTTTATACCCACTGGAGCCTTTTGTTTGGAGTTGTTCCTGTGGCATGAACTTTGACCTGAGTCTGAGTGTGCTTTTCTAGTATTCTGATGGTGATGGGTTAATCCTATTATGTCCCAAAGATCATATCCTGCTTCCCTGGTGCTAGGGCTAATGACTCCTAGAGTTTGGGTGAGGTACGCAGATTTTAGGTCTCTTTGTCTTCCTAAGCTTCTAGCTCCAACTTTCCTGAATGGTCTGCATCTGCATTTCTATAGAGCTGGTTTCTGCTTGGGGGAGGCAGACGTGGGGCTATTAAGAAAAAACTGGGCATGATTTTCTGCCTCTTTAAGATCCTTTTTTTTACAATGTAAAAAAGATGCTGAGACTCTAGAAAGAGTACAGAGAAGAGCAACAAAGATGATTAGGGGACTGAAGACTAAAGCATATAAGGAACGGTTGCTGGAATTGGGTATGTCTAGTTTAACGAAGAGAAGGACGAGGGGGGACATGATAGCAGTCTTCCAATATCTCAGGGGCTGCCACAAAGAAGAGGGAGTCAAGCTATTCTCCAAGGTGCCTGAAGGCAGGACAAGAAGCAACGGATGGAAACTGATCAAGGAGAGAAGCAACGTAGAACTAAGGAGAAACTTCCTGACAGTTAGAACAATTAACAATTAACCAATGCCTCCAGAAGCAATGAATGCTGCAACACTGGAAGTTTTTAAGAAGAGACTGGACAGCCATTTGTCCGAAATGGTGTAGGGTTCCTGCCTGAGCAGGGGGTTGGACTCGATGACCTCCAAGGTCCCTTCCATCATCATCATCATCATCATCATCATCATCATCATCATCATCATCATCATCATCATTATTATTATTATTATTATTATTATTATTATTATTATATTTTTCTGCCATTTTAATATTTCTTTCTCTGGGGGGCTGACTTCCTACACCCCATTGACTCTGCTTGCCAGAAAGTCGCAAAAGGGCATCACCTGACCCCAGGGATGCTGCAACGGTCATAAATGTGAGTCGGTTGTCAAGCATCCGAATGTAAATCACGTGACCATGGGGATGCTGCAATGGTCATAAGTGTGAAAAATAGTCTAAATCGCTTTTTTTCAGTGCTGTTGTAACTATGAATAGTCATTAAACAAACTGTTGTAAGTTGAGGACTACATGTAGATAAGAGTCCAGATAAATAACTGCAGTTGCTTATTAAACTATTATGTGTTGCTAAATGCAGAGCTTAAAATATACATCAGAGAAAATATTTTATATTACGTTACTACTGAGAGCATATTTTTGCTTGCTATTCACCTTCCACCCCACTGAGTACAAACTTCAGAATCAATAAATTGAGCAAGAAAATATTTAACAGGGCATTTTAACTTAGTCTCTAGTGGGAACAGCCTAAATATTAATATTAATCTAAACATCCAAGCTAAGAACAATAACTGCATCCATGCCTCTGTATCTATCACTATTCCTATTTGTATTGAAAACCTATGATGTGCTATATACACTATTGGTTTTTATAGAACAAATTGTCCTGCTGCATCTCATTTCATCCTATGACATAATAGGTGCTCTGATAATTTCATATACTTTTCCATTTGACCAGATATTAAACAGTTTTGTTTTCATATGAAACAATGAAGGATGTCAAATATCTGAGCATTTGATCTAATATGAAACTAATAAATAAAACTGGAATAAAACTGAATATAAACTGAATGTTACAAACAGGATTAAACACCACTTGGCTGACAGCATTCCCTTATTACTCTTTAAGAGACCCAAGTTCTAGTCCTCCCTTAATCTTTTTCAAACTGGGGAATTCTGGGAGTTGAAGTCCACATTAAGCCACATGGGTGACTTTGGCCCAGTCCCTCTGCCCCAACGCAATCAGCGTCGGTTTCTGCAACAAGATGGCAGAAAAACAACTTCCTTGTTGTGTCATGCATTGGCAAGTTGTTTGTGTAAACTAGGCAAATGCTGATCCTGAAACCAAGCAGGACACTTGGAAGAACAACAACATATGTTCACCCTCCAAGAAAATAGCATCATAAACTTTCCCATGTGAAATTGCATTGAAAGCAAAAAATACATGCTCTGTTAGTCATTTACATTAACTTTCTAGGCAAAAATTATAACCCACCCTAAACTGCAGGATAAGAGTAGAAATCAAACAATGGTTCCATTATTTGCAATGATGCAAACTGTATCATTAACTGTTATAAATCTGTTCTAATTGGAAATGTACAGTAATTACTTTATTCACTAATACATCTTTTCTGACAATGTATTATCCTGGGTATACCATAGATTTACTGCTTTGTCGTCTATCTGAATTTCTTAACAGGGGCCTTGAATCTTTGGAAAATGCCAAGAGCATGAAAGTATTATGCCTTTAGGGAAAGTTATTATTTTAAGGAAAAGACAGCTGCTTTTTATAAGTCTAATTCATGTTCTATCATTTGACTGCATCCCTTTGGGACTTTGGGTTATTTTATGTGTTCTGGGGTCTTTGCGTAGGCATGCATATATGGGCTTGGCTGTCTTCTTGTGAATAAAAATGTTGTTTTCCAGTAGTTCAGACTCTACACTTCAAACCTAAGACAGAGACAGCGAATGCAGGAACAGTGGAGAAAAACAGCAGAACAAAAAAAACATGTGGAGTACAATTTTTTTCCCCAAGTTTCAACCTGCTCCATTCCCAAGCCTTACTTCTCGGCTAGCTTCCAAAAGTATCTACTAAGCTGCACAACTTGCAGTTTGACAAAAAGAGGGTTTTTTGTCCCCTTTTTCATATCAAGATTTACTCTTAATGGTGGTGAGGAAACTTTGGCTGTAGTTCTTCATCTAGTCAGTGCTGAGGGATGCCGAGTACCATTATTCAGAAACATCTACTGCTCTGGTGAATTGCCATGCTTTCTAGCTGAGGGTCTAGGTCAGTGGTGGCGAACCTATGGCACGTGTGCCAGAGGCGGCACTCAGAGTCTTCTCTGTGGGCACGTGCGCTGTCGCCCCAGCCCCACCTCCCCCCGCAGCCCCCTCCTCACCAGCAGCCTCCCCAAGACTCCGCCCTCGCACCCCGTTGCGCGCATATGATGTTGCGGGGTGTGGGCAGAGGATGTGGCTGCCATGGCACTGCAGAGCCGCCTGGGCGATCTGCAGCGGGCCATGGAGGCATTGGGTGGTCCTGTGGGTGGGCAGGGAAGGGGGCTGGTGGGGGCGGAGCAGGCAGGGAGGAGGCGGATCAGAGGCGGATGGGCAGGTTTTGGGCACTCGGTCTTTAAAAGGTTCGCCATCACTGGTCTAGGTAATAAGTAAAGTCCAGTCTCATTCGAGTCAACGTTGACTTATAGTGATTACCTGGACACATTCATGGAATGGTCGATCATAGCTTTTTTCTGGGTTTTAAAATAAATCCCGATCTATCCTAAATGTTAAGATTTCCTAGTGATCTCTTTGTTTCCTTCCTTCCTTCCTTCTCACTGAAGAGTAATCCCATTATTCTCCAACCCTAACCACAATAATTGCCTTCCCTGACATAAAACATATATACACAGAACTTTGTCATTCTGCAGGTGGAGCTTCTCTTAGGGTTTCCTACAGACCTGTCCTTCCACCTGCACTTCCCGAATCTCTCTTTCCTCAGTTCTCTCTTGGGAGGAACCTAACAAGAGATATTAATTAGAAGACAAGAGCTATTAGTCTCTTAGTTATTCCTCTGCATTCCCATCTGGGTATTTTATGGGCAATTGGGAAAATAGCATTACTTTTGTAATGCCCACTTTGCTGAAATGAAAAACAGTGAAAATTTCAGCAAACCCCAACTGGGATCTCATCTGTGCAGTCACAAAATCAGTTCAACCCAATCCAATGCACACAAATTAACTTTTAGATTCCCCTTATCCGTGTTCTCAAGGCGTAGTCAGGCTATCAAAAATTACTTTGGAAGCTCCTGAGAAGAAGCATTGTCCATAGGGTAGGATAAATGGACTCTTGCCTATCCAGCACCTCCCTTAACTCAGGAAAAGCAAGTTCACAACCACATGTTTGTGGAGATAACATTCTAGCCTGCCATATTCAGCTGATTTAGGGTGTCTGCTTTCAACGCAAAGCTCTGCTTCAACCTGTGGGATGGAGATTAGGATCTCGCTGTGCACACTTGGAAGGCAGGGAGATGTTCTTTTTTTAGTGGTTCATGAGTAATCCATGTTCTTATTAGCATCACACAGTGAAACCATAACACTCCTACTTTGCTACGGATCCTTTATCTCTGCCTTGGAATATTGTACTCTGTATGAGTTTCCTCTAAGAATATTAACTTGTTGTGAAGATGGGATCCTTCTTGTTGGTATGTTAACGTAACCAGGTGGATTATAATCCAATACTTTTTCCTAAGCACCCGATGGATGCAGCTATGGTACGTGAATCGTTATTTGCAAGTGATCACGTTAGCTTTGTCAGCACCTGTCAAATAAATTCTTGGAAAACCAAGTTACAAGGGCAACTTGTTTTTGTAGCATGAGTTGTGAGACCAGGAGGACCCCCCCAGATTGTGCATTGGATCAGTTTGGGGCAGTGCAACCATACCCAGTACAAAAGATGGCACGGTCCCTGAACTGATAGGCCCCCAAACCCAGACCCACTCATTCTTGCCAGGGTTCAGCTGAAACCTGCTGTTTGCCATCCAGGACACCACAGCCTCCAGCCACCAGGACAGAACATTGACAGCACTGCTTAGTCTGCCAGGGGCAGAGAGATATGGAGAGAGAACTGGCCATGACGAGGTGAGTTAGCAGTAGGTTCATACAGAGTGCAGTGGCTCCATTTGTTCAATGGAAGAGGTGGGAGCACTGATGCCCCACAGAATCCCACATAATAAGGGTTGAAGGCAGGATCTCTCCTCCCCAATCACCACCAACTGGTATTGATCCCAGAAAAATGAAGAGAATCAGCACAATACCATTATGCCCATCCACAATCCCTGGAGTTGACTCAGATGAACACCATGGTCAATAGCAGGGGTAGGCAACCTTGGCTCCTTTATGACTCGTGGACTTCAACTCCCAGAATTCCTGAGCCAGCCATGCTGAGGGGAAAGGGAGAGGTTTCCAAGCTGAGCCATGCTGGCTCAGGAATTCTGGGAGTTGAAGTCCACAAGTCATAAAAGAGCCAAGGTTGCCTACCCCTGGTCAATAGTACTGAAGTCTGCTGGGTGGTCAAGCAGAGCAAAGATGGATGCACAACCTCCATCTCTCCTTTCCCAGAGATCACCTAAATGCACAACCAATGCCATTTCCATCCCATATCCAGGCCTGAATCCTGAATGAAAGCGGTCCAGGGACTGTAATCCTATTATCTTATTAAAAAAAAAAAACACCTATTCATTTGGGCACTCTGAAAATGTAGTTCAGTGTTCTTAAAATTATAAAACATCTTTTAAAGATGTGTTATGGTTTTATTAAAAATACAAACAATAAAAGATAATAAGTATAAACAATAGAATAGCATACACTTAAGAAAATACAAGTAAGTAAATATGATACTGAAAACGTCATGGAGATTTTAGGATAACCTTAGTCAGTGCTTTTTTTCTAAAGAAAAAAAAAAAGGTGCCGGAACTCACACACATCATACAACCCGCCTTGCCTACCCTACAAAGTTCCATCCAAAAAAGGTGCCGGAACTCCGTTCTGGGCGTTCTATGAGAAAAAAAGCCCTGACCTTAGTTATTTATAGAGTGACTTGTAGAGTTACTTAATAATCACTTGGTTAATAAACACTTCTTGTTGGAAAAACTAAGTCACTACATATTAAGCCCTAACCTAAGGATACCTGGTTAAAACAAATTGTGATGAATCACAGGAACACAGGAATCTGATATTTTATAAAGTTAATTTTAAAGTAAAAATATAACTTCTAAACATAATAAAGCCAAACTTGGAATGTGACAAAAATCTATGTCTTATATCATAGTCTGAGAATGACTGCTGGTTAGAATTAAATTCTTCATCAGATTTTTTTTTTCAATAATACAACTTTATTATGGATATTAAAGCATAGTGCCATAACCTGATTTACTATTGTTCCAAATGTTGTAATGGTCTAATGGTCTCCTGTGGAAAAAATATTAATATAACAATGATGCTAATGTACAGACAAATGAAGTTCTATCTTGATGGCATGATCAATAAAAACATGAAGCATCACAGTATATCTCAGGGTCTGCATAATGGCTCAGACAAAGAGAAACACACACAAACCCAGAAGAAAGATAGTATATCAAAACACTTATGAGTTGAAGAAAACACTATTGAATATTGGATATCATTATTTAGATAGAAAGTAATTTTCTAGGAAGAAACCCATACAAATCAAGGGAGCTTATGGCTGAGCTGATATGCATGCCGTAAGATTATTTCTTAGAACACTGGAATAGGTTGGGAATATTATCCAGAAGAAATGAAGAAGCGTCTTCCAGAGAAAACAGTTTAAAAAAAAAATGCTAGGCAATACTTTTCGAAATTGTTCAAAGAAGATGGGCAATTCCCAGTTCTTTGTCCTTAATAACTCATTATTGGAGAAAATACAGCAGGGTATGTTTTTTTTTCTAATACAGAGCTACAGAGCATTAAACATATTCCAATTACATCCTGACAAAAATGAACATAGTCCAATGACATCCAGGCAAAATTGAACATCCCTTTGCATTATGCAAGAAATATGTGCCACAAACCGTGGTCAACAAACCTACTGCACATATGGAAGCTCCAATATACAGATGGAGTATTATTATTTTAGTATGTCCATAAAGTTCTGTTATTCCTGCTGTCTTTAGTGGAAAGCTCTGTGACCACGCAGGGTGAAAGTACTGGCTGGTGGTCCAGCAATGAATGCTTCAGTTATGGAGTTTGAAAAGATTGAAAAAAATTAGTCAAACTACCCAATTTTCTGTCACTAGGACATTGCCACTTGATTAGTGGTTCATGAATTTCTTTTTTAACGAAATAGGTTCCGTTGACTTAGATCAGTGGGGACGAACCTATGGCACGGGTGCCAGAGGCGGCACTTGGAGCCCTCTCTGTGGGCAAACGTATCGTTGCCCCAGTCTTGCCTCCGCCCGCGACCCCCTCCTCACCAGCAACCCCCCTGGAGGAGAGTCGCCCCCGAGTGTGGCCCACGCGGAGCAGCGCAGCCAAGGACATGGCAGCCATGGCGCTGCTGGGCTGCCTGGGCAATCTGTGGCGGGCCCTGGAGGCGGTGAGTGGCCCTGCGGGCAGGCAGAGTGTGACAGAGTGGGGGCGGGGCAAGGGGTGGGGTGGGGCGGGGATGGGGCGGGGCCAGTTTTTGGGCATTCAGTCTCTAAAAGGTTTGCCATCACTGACTTAGATGATCAAGTCCATTCTTTGTAGAAACCCAAATTTGCATTTGCTCAACTGAGAAAAAGACCAATCTAATTCTGACCCAAAGCAAAGATTTCCAGTTGGATCCATTATAAAAATAACATGAGCATATTGTTACTGCTTCTTTTCGAAAGGGACCTATTTCTTCAGAACTCCATAAGTCCTTGAAGACGTTTCACTTCTCATCCAAGAATCTTCTTCAGACTCAGAACTGAAGTCCAGTTGCCTTTTGAAAAGCACCTTTGGGACAACCATGACCTGGATGACTGAGAATCTCCATAGATATTTCTTCAGAGGGTGGCAGGTCCATTTGTCAGTGTCTAACAATATGCTCAATTAGAAAAACAGCAGAGAAACAGAAAGCAAAAGGGAACAGTGCATCAAGAGATTATCAATTACCTCTGCAGCATAATAATAAAAAATCCCTGGCATTTGGGGTGCATTATTGGTATACCATTACAAATAAAAGGGGCAAAGCTAGGAAAGGATCAAGCTGCCATTAAAGCAGCTCACAAAATAAGTTGAGCTATAGCAATTGGCAAATCTAGACAGCATACTAAAAAACAGAGACATCACCCTGCCAACAAAAGTACATATAGTCAAGGTCATGGTTTTCCCAGTTGCAATTTATGGCTGTGAAAGTTGGACCATAAGAAAGGCTGAGCACCAAAGAATTGAGGCCTTTGAACTATGGTGCTGGAGAAGACTCCTGTGAGTCCCCTGGACTGCAAGGCGATCAAACCGGTCAGTCCTAAAGGAGATCAACCCTGACTGCTCTTTAGAAGGCCAGATCCTGAAGCTGAAACTCAAGTACTTTGGCCACCTAATGAGAAGGAAGGACTCACTGGAGAAGAGCCTAATGCTGGGAAAGATTGAGGGCAATAGAAGAAGGGGACGACAGAGAATGAGGTGGCTGGATGGAGTCACTGAAGCAGTAGGCGTGAGCTTAAATGGACTCCAGAAGATGGTAGAGGACAGGAAGGCCTGGAGGAGCGTTGTCCATGGGGTCGCGATGGGTCGGACACGACTTCGCAACTAACAACAACAATAGCAATTGGTGAAAATCATAGAGCCATATTGGCTGGAAATTCAGGGTATTGCAATCCTACCTTATTTTTAAGGTACCAGGATAGCACTCTTTCTTTCTTTCTTTCTTTCTTTCTTTCTTTCTTTCTTTCTTTCTTTCTTTTTCTTTCTTTCTTTCTTTCTTTCTTTCTTTCTTTCTTTCTTTCTTTCTTTCTTATTTATTTATTGTAAACACTATTCATTACTGAAAGATAGATGTAGCTAAGAGCCATGATGGCGCAGTGGTTAGAATGCAGTATTGTACACTAATTCTGCCAAATTGCCAGCAGTTCAATTCTCACCGGCTCAAGGTTGACTCAGCCTTCCATCCTTCCAAGGTCGGTAAAATGAGGATCCAGATTGTTGGGGGCAATGTGCTGACTCTGTAAACCACTTAGAGAGGGCTGTAAAGCACTGTGAACTGGTATATAAATCTAAGTGCCATTGCTATTGTTCATACTATCAAATCATCTCCATATACTTTAATAGTTTGAACAACAGCTACATCTATCGTATATACTTTATGAGACACACATATATATATATAAAAGTTTATTGGCTGGCTGCAGTATGTTCATTGGCTAAGACATATGTTTACAGGAAAAAATTCCTAGCATTCACACTTTGTGCTAAATTGATTTGCTGAATAAACCTCAACTGACTGGGCTGATACATCATACTAAGCCATAAACATGCAAATCATGTTATAGCTTAATTATTGCGCATTCGTTTCCAAGGCCCACTCATTATGTCAGTGTGACAAGATGCAAATATACAAATTTCAAGCTCAGCTTTCTTTCCAAAACAGACTCTCATTTAGTCGATTTAGCAGGAGATAATGAGCGCTACAATAAACACAGCTGGGCACTTTCCCCTCATCCCATATATTAAAAATAATAGATTTCTAGCTAAGTAGGAAAAAAATGTATGCCGAGATATCCAAGATGTACCTATTAAGTGACTCCTGGCTTTCTGTATGATTTCCAATTATTATTTGGGTGTAGGTTCATGAACCTTACGAAAAAGCAGATGCACAAGCTATTCTAATTTTCCTTTGACATAGTCTGTGAAGGTTATTCATTGGAAAAGAAATCGCAGCTCACATCAATTTAAGTTTTTACACTTTCTAGGCAAATTTTAAGAATGTAAAGAAGCAAATATGATCCTTGACAGAGAAGGGAGTCTTGTTGCCTGTCTTTCAGTAGTGCTTATAGGCTTCAGTTAGTGCAAAACATATCACCTGGGCCAGGGGTCCCCAACTACCGGGCCACGGCCTATTTGGAACCGGGCCCCAAGAGTGGCAGGCCAGTGTGCACACATGCAGCTCCATTTGCGCAAGTGGCGGGCTGGCACACGTGCATATACATGCACAGCTCAACTTGCACAAGTCAAGCTACGCGTGCATGTTTGTGCACTCCAGCCCATCGCTCGCACAAGTTGAGCTGTGTGGGCCCACTGCTTGCATGGCCTGGTTCCCCTCTCCCTCCCCCATTGGACCACCAAGTGACAAATACTGGGGACCACTGACTAGGCAGTCTAGTCCAGTGGTGACGAACCTATGGCACGGGTGCCAGAGGTGGCACTCAGAGCTCTCTCTGTGGGCACGCACGCCGTTGCCCCAGTCGTGGGCCTTCAGCTGGGTTTTATAAAACCTTTTCACTTTAGGCCTCCGCCGCAGTATGCAAAAAAAACCAAGGTTCAATCAGTCAATTTCAACTTCTCGCGGGGAAAAAAAAGATCTTCAAAGTTGGAATTGATTGATTGAACTTTTTAGTCCTACCCAGTCTGCCGTTACCACCGCAGCCACGCCCACCCAATGGGCCACACACCCCAGTGGGCCACACCCACCCGGCACCCAACGATGCATAAGTGGGTTTTGGGTTGCAGTTTGGGCACTCGGTCTCTAAAAGGTTCGCCATCACTGGTCTAGTCTATTTGGGATCATATTTTTGCCTTGAAAGATCTAGACTGCTTATCCACTGATTTCCAGACACAATTTAAGGTACTGGAGTAATCAGTAATTGGTGTTAAATGAAGTAGTCCCTGAATATCTGAGGGACTGTACAACATGATGTAAATCTATCCAGAGATTTAAATCAGAAAGGTAGATTCCCTTATAGGTTCATTTTTGAACACCCGGATGATGGCTTTTCATCCTCTTGTTCCAAAGCTATGGTAGACACTCCATTCAGAGTTATGCTCAGTCTGACTCTTTCTATGTTTAAGAAAGAAGTCAAAGAATTGAAAAATCATACCACTGGAAGACAGAAGTCTCCTTCCAGCGCAAGATCCAAATTAAATGGCTGTCTAAGCTTCGAGTTGAACTCACTGGGTGAAAGGACATCCACTTCCAAACTAGATAACTGGTTGCGTTAATATTGCATTGCTTTCACTATTAGGAAGGGTCTCCCTCTCCCAACATTCAATTAGAATCCACTTAAATTCTGAATTTCATGACTTGCACGCTGAAACAGTGGGGAACAGGTCTTGACCTTCGGTGTGATACCCATGCAGTTACAGATAGTCCTTGACTTACAAAAGTTCGATTAGTGACTGTTCAAAGTTACAACGGCACAGAAAAAAGTGACTTACGACCATTTTTCACAGTTACCACCTTTGCAGTATCCCCACGGTCATGGGATCAAAATTCGGATACTTGGCAACTGACTCTTATTTATGACGGTTGCAGTGTCCCGCGATCATGTGATCCACTTTTGCAATCTTCTGACAAGCCAAGTCAATGGGGGAGCCAGATTCACTTAACAACCGAATTACCAGCTTATAAAACGGCAGTGATTCACTTACCAACTGTGGCAAGGTCATAAAATGGGGAAAAACTCACTTAACAAAAGTCTCACTTCACAACAGAAATTTTGCACTCAATTGCGGTCGTAAGTTGAGGACTTACAGCAGTGATGGGGAACCTTTTAGAGACCGAGTGCCCCAAAACTGCCTCGCCCATCCCGACCCCGCCTCTCCTGCATGCAGGGCCACCCACCACCTCCACGGTCCGCCACAGCAGATCGCCCAGGGGGCCCAGCAGAGTCCTGGCAGCCACGCCCTCTGTCTGTGCCCTGTAGCATCATCTGTACGCGATGGGGCACGAGGATGGAGGCTTGTCCCCGCTGCCTGGCTGCCATGTTCTTGGCTGCGCTGCTTTGCGCAGGCTGCGCCCAGGGCGTGTCTCCTCCAGGGGGGCTGCTGGTGTGGAAGGGGCCACGGGGGTGGCAGGGGTACGGCGACGGTGTGCGTGCCCACAGAGAGGGCTCTGAGTGCTGCCTCTGGCACCCGTGCCATAGGTTCGCCACCACTGACTTACAGTATTTGTAAAGTGTGAACATATTCCCCATTAATCTTCTTTTCTTATTGCTAAACCTACTCAATTCAATTTCTGTTCAAAGGATTTCATTCCTAAATTCCCGTTCCTTCCTGTTCAATCCTGTTTCAGTTTGCCTAAATCCTATCTGAAGCACAGCACACAGAAATGGGCACACTTCTCGAGGTGGGGTCTGAACAATAAGGAATCAACTAAAGTCATATTTCCCACTTGCTGATGCAGCCTAAAATTGCTCCCACTTGTTTTTCTGCAGCACCTTCTTACTGCTGACTCATATCCACTCTGCAATTAATTAGTATTCCAAGCTCTTTGTCACAAGTGCTGTTGCCTAGCCAAGACTGCTCCATTCTATACCTGTGCATTGGATTTCTGCTCCCTAAGTGCATATATATTGGATTTAGTCCCTGTTCAGTTTCATTTGTCTGCTCCAGAAAAGATAATAAGCAATGTTAAGTGTTTAAGTTTTACTTTTTTTGTAATTGTGAGCCATTGATTTACGGCAGGGGTGTCAAACTCAATTTCATTGAGGGCCGCATCAGCATTGTGGTTGCCCTCGGGGGGGGCTACTGAGTGGGTGTGGATGGAGTGGGTGTGGCCTACTGGGTAGGCATGGCCAGCTCTACATCGTTCGCATGAAGGGGGCCTGTGGGGGCCTGGGCAGGAGTGGGACAAATCTGAGGGTCTCTGGCAGAAGGGGGTGGGACCGGGGCAAGTGTTAAGGCATGGTCCATTTCTTCATTCCTGACAAAGGATGACAACTCCCCAGCATGCACCCAGGGGGCGGGGCCGACACAGCAGGGGCTGGTTCCTCACTGTTTCCAGACAGCCTTGTGGAGCTAAGACTGAATGCGTTTCAGCATAGATGGCCAACACAAAATTGTACATTGACTCCCGGCCGGCCTGGGCCAGGGGCAAGGCAGTGGGGGCCGTTCCCTCACTGTTTCCAGGATGGCTTCGCGGGCCACATGAAACCACCTCGTGGGCCGCATCCGGCCCCCGGGCCTTGTTTTGACATGTCTGATTTATGGAATGTGGTAGACGAGCAGCCAAATAAATCATATTTTATGCATAATAAAATATGCATATCTGGGATCTTCCTGGAAGCACAGGTAGTCCTCGACTTACGACCACAATTGAGTCCCAAATTTCAGTTGCTCGGTGAGACATTTGTTAAGTGAGTTTTGCCCCATTTGACCATTTTTCTTGCCCCAGTTGTTATATGAATCACTTCAGTTGATAAGCTAGTGTCAAACCTGCAACGTGTTCTGCTCTAATTGGTCTCATCTACCGGAACCATGATAGTTAGCAACCTGGTTATTAAATGAATCTGGTTTCCTCATTGACTATGCTTGTCAGAAGGTTTCAAAAGTTGACCACGTGATCTTGAGACACAGCATCGGTCATAAATATGAACCAGTTGCCAAGCGTTTGAATTTTGATCACATGACTGTGGGAATGCTGCAAAGGTCGTAACTGTGAAAAATGGCGATAAGTGACTTTTTTCAGTCACTAAACGAACTGTTGTTAAGTCGAGGGCTACTTGGAATCGGCTCTCCTACCATGGGAAATAAGATCTCTGGATCTCTAAAGCTCTTACGCCTTGCATGGGAGTATTTTTAGGGCAAGGAGCTAAAAGAAAACAAGCCCTAATTCAAAGATAATAAACAGTCATCAACAGGAATCAAGATCCTCTTTGATAGTTGATTAAAGGAGTTGAGTTGGCACCACCAAATTATTGAGGAAATGTTTGCTCCCTGTGACACACCAAGAAGCGTAAAATTAGAGTCCCCCCCCCCCGCCCAATCTACTTGCAATTCAGCTTGTAAACACAGTGTTAAGACCGTTCGGTGTGCAAAGACTGCTTGGAGGAGACTTGTCATATAGCAAAGGTCAAAGAAATACCAGATGAATTACTGCTCCATTATATTGCTAGGAAAGAGCGTAGCAGAGGAGGCAAAGATGTTTTCTCAGCAAATAGAGAGAACTATTTACCAACTAGACATTTAACACAGGGTGTCTGTGGGTTAGTTACAAGTCACATCATCATCCTATCAAATACTTTATTTTACTTCTTCTTTTAAGGATGAGTCAAAATCATAAAACGGATATATTTGGCAAATAAGTCCTGTCAGACCTGCCACAGCTTAGACCAGGCAGGTCAAACTCGCGACATCATGTGACGACGCACGACGTCTCACGACTTTTTCCCCATTACCGGCAATGGGGTGGGTGCGGTTTTGTCGTGACGCATCCGGCCTATAGGCCGGCAGTTTGACATGCCTGGCGTAGACATTTAGGAAAGAAAGACCCCGCCAACGCCATTTTGTTGAAGTGATAGCTTCTTTTACTAAGGTTAAATGGTTGCAGCGAAAGTGAGGCTACATCTGAATATTCCCACTCAAAGGTTGCACTTTATAATAATAATAATAATGATAAAGTTGGAAGGGACCTTGGAGGTCATCTAGTCCAACCTCCTGCTCAGGCAGGAAACCCTATACCATTTTGGACAAATGGCTGTCCAGTTTCTTCTTAAAAACTTCCAGTGTTGGCACATTCACCGCTTCTGGAGGCAGGTTGTTCCACTGGTTAATTGTTCTCACTGTCAGGAAGTTTCTCCTTAGTTCTAGGTTGCTTCTCTCTTTGGTTAGTTTCTACCCGTTGCTCCTTGACCTGCCTTCAGGTGCTTTGGAAAATAGCTTGACTCCCTCTTCTTTGTGGTAGCCCCTGAGATATTGGAACACTGCTATCATGTCCCCCCTCGTCCTTCTCTTTGCCACCTTGTTCCTGCCCTCCCCCTTTGACCAGTCCATCAGTGTCCAATAGGATTGACACTGAATGTTTAGTGCCTCTCACTCCAGTTTCACATTCAGTTCCCAGACCAGGTATCCTTGAATGCTGGTTTATTCCACTTTGGCACCTTTAGTTCTTATCAACATCTTATTCCCCCATCGATTGTCTTCCCGTTCCCAGGCCCCATGTGTTTTCACCCCAAATTCCTCTCCCCTCCCTTGCAGTTTATGGCAGGATGTCAGCGAAGAGAAAAGTGGAAGATGGCAGACTTGACAAGTCCAAATTATACCTGCCAAATATACAGATTTAATCTGATGCCTGTATATCAGAATAAAGTAATACCTATACTGGCAGCAACTTTTTCTAGCTGGATATTCCTGCCTCGCTGGGCTTTAAGAGATTAGGGGCATCCATTGGGTTGGTAAGGAGTTGAAAAAAAACCCAAGATGGCCATCTCAATCACACAATTAGGCTATGTTCTCTTGACTTTTTGATTCCCCTTGCAGATTCTCTTGAGTCTGGTGGCATTAGTACGAATAATACTGGAGAGGATGGGGCTAAATGCTGGGGGTTTTTTCCTGCCCCTACTACCCCCTTTTGATACCTTAGTTATTATTTTATTTGTATAGTTTGGGATAAAGATGCTCTGTGGATCATCGTATTTTTGACATACCAGTCTGGCAATGAAAATCAGACCTTCGGAATATGGACAGTCCTCGTCTTACCACCACAACTGAGTCCAAAATTTCTATTGCTAAGTGAGATATTTGTTAAGTGAGTTTTGCCCCATTTTACGACCTTTCTTGCCACAGTTGTTAAGTGAACCACTGCAGTTAGGTTAGGCACATGTTTGTTAAGCGAATCCGATTTCCCCATTGACTTTCCTTGTCAGAAGATCGCAAAAGATGATCGCATGACCCCAGGACACGGCAACCGTCATAAATATGAACCAGCTGCCAAGAATACGAATTTTGATCACATGACTATGGGGATGCTGCAACGGTCGTAAGTGTGAAAAATAGTCAGAAGTCACTTTTTTCAATGCCGTTGTAACTTTGGATGGTCACTAAATGAACTGTTGTAAGTTGTTGTATACCATACGTAATTCAACTGTAGTGATGAAGCAATCCAGGAAAAGTTCAGAGCAAGCAACTTTGCACTTTACTTAGGCTCATATAATGAACAAGTATTTATTTTTTATTTGTTTGAAGGCTGGGAACTAGCGCAGCTTTGGAACGAGAACTGATTTCTATTTTAGGTCCACAAAGAATGGAAACCGTCATCCATCTGGATCAGGGATAGGCAACCTTGGCTCCTTTATGACTCGTGGACTTCAACTCCCAGAATTCCTGAGGCAGCCATGCTGAGGGGAAAGGGAGAGGTTTCCAAGCTGAGCCATGCTGGCTCAGGAATTCTGGGAGTTGAAGTCCACGAGTCATAAAAGAGCCAAGGTTGCCTACTCCTGATCTGGATAATTAACCTTTCTGCATATTTGTGCAGTCAAAAAAGAAAGAAAGAAAGAAAGAAAGAAAGAAAGAAAGAAAGAAAGAAAGAAAGAAAGAAAGAAAGAAAGAAAGAAAGAAAGAAAGAGGGAGGGGGGGAGGGAGGGAGGGAGGGAGGGAGGGAGGGAGGGAGGAAGGAAGGGACCCACCTGAAACCGTTGCATTGCTTACATCTAGGATGAAATCAGTAGCAAACAAGGCTAGTAGAGAACAATGGCGAAGGAGCTGTGGAAAGGCCCGGCTGCTTTAAAGCACAGATGGGAGGCAGGGATATCAAAATGGGCAAGATGATGGACCCACAAGCCCCAGACACTGCTGTGGGTGCTACATTGATGAATCCATGTGCTTGGGAGCATCATCTTGCTTTTGAATATGATGCCTTCTGCCCTAGAATAACTCCAACCTACAAATGAATAAACCATAAAAGTATATACTTTTTAAAGATGAATATACGTGTCCTAGGATAGTGTTTCAGGATCCAATCTGGGTCGGTCACCGGGACCGGAGGTTTTTGTCTTCCGAGCTTTCGGATTCACGCTGGATCCCATCTTCGGGGAACTTCTCTCTAGCGGAGTGGGTCTTTTGGCCTGTATGTGGCTTTTTAGATAGGCCCCTCGTGAGTCAACAGGAGTACTGATTTATCACCAGCTTATCCAGTACTAAGGAGGCGAGGGCTTGGCAGCACAAGCAAATGACAGCCAATGGCGTAATACAGAGGTCCCCAACTTTTTGGGCACCGGGGACCGGTTCCATGGAGAGAGGTTTTTCCATGGACCGGAGAGTGCGTGGTTTTGTGTGCTGCCTGCATCCCAGAGATGGATTTTTGCTTCTTTGTGCGTACTGGTTGCTGGCATGCCGCGTCCTGGGACTGGTCCCCGACCGGGGGTTGGGGACCCCTGGCTTAATAGACAGCCATCAACACCCCCAATCGACCTCTAAAAAGCCACACACAACAGGTACCCTATAAACACCACACACAGAATAGCCCAAAGCACAGATTCTGCCAGGGAGAAGTTCCCTGCAGATGGGCTCCAGCACAAGTCCAGTCTGGTCCCGGTGACCGACCCAGGTTGGATCCTGCCATACATTTAAACGAACAAACAAACCAATCCTTCAAGTTATCCCTACAAGCCATTCAGACTGCAATAAGAGTATTCATTACCATTATTATTTAATTATATTATCCCTGACGGCGGACAATTATGAGATGTGCCTGGAACTACCAGCCATTCTTGTGCATCAGACATTTCGGCCTTGCCAGGAGGTGAAAGACACAGGGCTGCGACGTTCATCTGTTCCCTCCCGATGGCTTTTCAGAAGAATTCACCTCTGCAATAGATCTCTTTAGTTGGGCAGAACAAATGCCGGTTCACGTACCTTCTTTGTTCCTCTGTTTGTTAACCCCCTGGCAAGTCATTCGTTTGCCTTAATTGGATATGATTTGGCCTACTGCAAGCAATCTGCTCAATTGTTGTTCCAGGAAATACAAAACAAAATTGTAAATAATTCAGATATAATATGAGAATGGCATCCGGGTTCTTAAGTTTAGCTCCATCATTAATGACGTCTTCTACTATTACTACTACTACTACTACTACTACTACTACTACTACTGGTAATCCTCGACTTATAACAGTTCGATAAGTGACCGTTCAAAGTTACAACAGCACTAAAAAAAAGTTACTTATAACCATTTTTCACACTCAAGACCGTTGCAGCATCCCCATGGGCACTTGATCAGAATTCAGACGCTTGGCAACTGGCTCATATTTATGACAATTGCAGCATCCCGGGGTCGTGTGATCCCCTGTTGTGGCCTTCCAACAAGCAAAGCCAATGGGGAAGCCGGATTCACTTAACAACTGTGTTACTAACTTAACAACTGCAGTGATTCACTTAACAAATGGGGCAGGAAAAGTTGCAAAATGGGGCAAAAGCCACTTAACAAATTTCTCCCTTAGCAAGATAACTTTTGCACTCCGTTGTGGTCGCATGTTGAGGGCTACCTGTATTATTATTATTACTTTAAAAATGACGGCAATCCAGCTGTGGATGACAGTAACCCAGAGTGTTTTTTCAGAGAATAGTAATGGAGAAGGAAATCCTTCATGCTAGTTCCACAAATGTTTTCCGTCCTGGAATTAGCTTTGCTCTAGACCAGTGGTTCTCAAGCTTTTCTTTGCCACAGACCCCCTTGAAATACCTTTCATGGTCACGGACCATGGCCAAGACCCCCAAGACTTTACTCGAGATTTAAATCATAACAATTTCTTCAAGCCTTCGCAGTGATGACATCACACACATACACACACACCGGCATCTGCAGACCATAGTTGAAAACCATTGGTTTAGACCAGTGATAGCGAACCTTTTAGAGACCGAGTGCCCAAACTGCAACCCAAAACCCACTTATTCATCGTCGGGTGCCAGGTGGGTGTGGCCCATTGGGTGAGGTGGGCATGGCCCATTGGGTGGGTATGGTTTTGGTGGTAACGGCAGACTGGGTGGGACTAAAAAGTTCAATCAATTCCAACTGCGACATCTTTTTTTTTCCTGTGAGAAGTTGAAATTGATTGATTGATCCTTTTTTTTTTTTTTGCACATGGCGATGGAGGCCTAAAGCGAAAAGGTTTTATAAAACCCAGCTGAAGGCCTAGGACTGGGGTGACGGTGCGCGTACCCACAGAGAGGGCTCTGCGTGCCACCTGTGGCACGCATGCCATAGGTTCGCCACTACGGGTCTAGACTGTTTCAGAAAACTACTGAATCGCCTTCTTTTCTTGACTGTTTTTATTTTGGAACTATGGCATATGTTTTAAATCACTAACACATAAGTATTTAATAATTCAAGCTACTTTGGTGCTGTTTTTTGCTTTAAAACATAGAATAATACAGTTGAAAGGGACCTCGAAGGTCTTCTAGTCCAACCCCCTGCTCAATCAGGAGACCCTATACCATTTCAGACAAATGGTAGTCCAGTCTCTTTTTGAAAGCCTCCAGTGATGGAGCACCCACAACCTCTGAAGGCAAGCTATTCCATTGGTTGATTTCTCTTACCTTAGGAAAATTCTCCTTAGTTCTAGGTTGTCTCTCTCCCTAGTTCAGCGGTTCTCAACCTATGGGTCGCGACCCCATTTGGGGTCGATGGACCATTTCACAGGGGTCGCCAAGCAAGGCTGTCCGCCATTTTTTTCCCCCTTTTCCGGCGGGTGCCTTACCTCCCTTGGGCTGGGCCAGCTGGTGGTTGGCCTGCTCCGTCTCTGCCGCTTGCCAGCTACGCCTCGGCCGGCGCAGGGGGCGGAACCACGCATGCGCGTCGCTCCCGGGCAGGGAAAGTCCTTGACTTACGACCGGTTGGGTAGTCCTCGACTTACGACCGGTTTAGTCCTCGACTTACGACCGGTTTAATCCTTGACTTACGACCGGTTTAGTCCTCAACTTACGACCGGTTGGGGTCGCGGCATTAAAAAGGTTGAGAACCACTGCCCTAGTTAGTTTCCAACCATTTTTTTCTTGCCTTGCCTTTTGGTGCTTTGGAAAATAGGTTGATCCTTTTATCCAGCTATTCTACCTGGTGCTCCTTCAGTTGTCACTAGACATCAATTCCCCTTCCTGGACTGGGGGAATTAGTCGATCAACATCTGTCTTGCAACTGGTTCCTCACCCCTAGGCTAAATAAATAAAACAGTAATGTTTGGGTGATAGAAGTGGCTGTGATGGAGGAGACCATTTTAAACCGTTCCTGGAGGCAAAAGCATAATAATTTGCTTGGCCGACTCAGAGTTTGCCTAGTCCAGGGCTACAGATCACATGTGAAAATGTTGTTTGAATGGAGTGATCAGGCTGATTTTCATTTTCAAGAAAAGCCCTATTCAAGCATTCAAAAACCTAGGAGAATTTCATCCTACAAGAGTGTTCAGTTAAGTCCTGCCTTTGCCGATATCAATTTTCTCAGCCTTTCAAGCATTTTAGCTTCCACTCTAGCAAGAAACAATATACTACTGAGTCATTGCATGCATGGAAGCTCACATACACATAGTATATATCAGAAATGTGGCCACCAGCTTCGTCCCCTGTATTATTGTACAGGAGGTCCTCAACTCACAATCACAACTGGGACCAGAATTTCTGTGGCTAAAGCAAAGCTAAGAAAGCCATGCCCAATTTTTGCCACAATTATTAAGCAGATCGCTGCAGTTAAGTGAATATTACTCTTATTATTCAGCTTCCCCCATTAACTTTGCTGGCTAGGAAGGTTGCAAATAGTGATTACATGACCCCGGGCACTGCAACCATCGTAAATATATGTTGGTTGCCAAGTACCCAAATTTTGATCACATGACCCTGGAGATGCTGTGATGGCCCTCAGTGCGAGGACTGGTTGTAAGTCATTTCTTTCAGTGCCATTGTAACTTCAAACAGCTGCTAAACGAATGGGTTGTAAGTCAAGGACTACCCATAAGTGGCTTTGGTATCCTATACCTGGTCCTCAATGTTGCTAGACATCACACCTGCCAATTAATCAAAGAGAAGGCACAAAAAGTGGCAGCCAACGAGCAAAGCTGCTTACTCCTCATCCTGCCCTTGTTCTTCCTTTGCCTTTTTATAATAAAAAGGAGGGGGCAGGCATCAAAAACACCCAACTCCTGCATAGGACTTTCCACCATGGGAAACCAGATCCCGAAGAAATGGAGAAACAACAACAGACACAATGAGGAGCCACTTGGAGATTTCTCTCTTGTTTTTAAAACACCACTATGGATCTACAAACATTGTGTATTCTTGCCAGCACACTTTAAACCTTTCTTTCTATTAGCAACTAAGAGTCCTCGTGTCCTTCAGACTAGAAAACAGAATTACCATTAATTAAGGTAATGATTCTCCATGACGCCCGGGACATCCTAGCCGTTAAAAATGGGAATACATTTTGCAAACTATGAAATACAGAGAGTATCTTAAAAAAAAGAGAATGAATTTCCCAGCAGGGCCTCATGACAAAATAGTCACCGAAGATGGTCCCAATGAGACAGGGTAGAAAAAGAATTGGTTTATGGTGACGCTGGCTTAAGGGGTCATAACATTTTATTTTTTAATTTGATTTATATTCAAGCTTTTTGAAAGAAGCGCAAGGAGGTATCCATAGTGCTCCTCCTATTTTTTTTCCAGAATAATAAACTTGTGAGGTAGGTTGGACTAAGATTGGCTCAAAATCACCCAATGAGATTCTATGGCTGATGATAGATTATAACCTAAGTCAGTGGTGGTGAACCTATGGCACGGGTGCCAGAGGCGGCACTCGGAGCCCTCTCTGTGGGCACACGTGCCGTTGCCCCTGCCTTGCCTCCCCCCGCGACCCCCTCCTTTCCAGCAGCTCCCCTGAAGGAGAGTCGCCCCCGAGCATGGCCCACAGAGCAGCGCAGCCAGGCAGCGTAGACAAGACTCTGCCCTCATGCCCCATCGCGCAGTTGATGCTGCGGGGCGCGGGCAGAGGGTGTGGCCGCAATGGTGTTGCTGGGCTGCCTGGGCGATCTGCGGCGAGCCCTGGAGGCAGTCAGTGGTTCTGTGGGCAGGCGGGGCGGAGAATGGGAGGGCAGAGAGGGGGCGGGGCAGGGGGTAGAGTGGGGCGGGGCCAGTTTTGGGGCACTCGGTCTCTAAAAGGTTCGCCATCACTGACCTAAGTCCTCCCCTTCCTTGTCCAGCACCCTTACCGCTATACTGCATTTAAGATCTCAAATTCATCTAGAGCCTATCGGGGTGAGGAAGATAGTTCAAGTATTGGGAATGAAGTCTAACACATCTGGAACCCGCCAGTTTTGGAACAGCTGTTTATTTTTTTAAAACAAAATCATATATGCTTGCCGCCATCACATTAGATGGCACTGTTTTCCATGGATCTCTAACGAATCAGATATTTTAATTTATCTTGTTGGTGTGGGCAGCAAATCAACTAATCAAATCCAATCAACTAATCCATTGAGTTTGAGAATCGGGAAAAAGAAAACTATTTCCTTCAGATCTTTTTTTAAATTTCACAGACTTTGATTACTTCAATCATTGTCTTAGTAGCCCTCCTATAGCTTTGGAAAGACCCTGTTTTTACCTCAGAGAAGCAGGGAAGTGTGCTTGGGAAAGAAAGATGCTTCCTACCACACCACTATTTAGTGCAACATCTGGAGAAATCAGTGGAAATATTGACCTCTCCTTACCCAAAGGAAAAAGCAATTATCTACAGTGCTGACAA
Organism: Protobothrops mucrosquamatus; assembly: GCF_001527695.2. NCBI lineage: Eukaryota > Metazoa > Chordata > Lepidosauria > Squamata > Viperidae > Protobothrops > Protobothrops mucrosquamatus. The sequence continues at coordinate 17,312 of NW_015388634.1, read as the reverse complement.
CCAGAGGTTTGGGAGGAGAAGTGTGATTCAGACCTTGAAATATTTCTAAATCTTAGAGCAGAATTAAGTAAGGCTCTTTTTTCCCCTCTGGTACCTGGTTTCCTTGTTAGGAACTCAATTGATGTTTCCAGGGGTGTTTACAATGATTAAGGAAGGGTGTTGCTTAGTGGAGCAGTATAGATTTTTCTGGTATGAAATCCTTGACTTCCGCAGGTAGAGTTGACTTAATTCCTGCCTGGAATCTGAATAGTCCGTGCTTGTGGTTTAAACTCAACCTGCTAATTCTCAAGAAAATAGTAATGGAATCCCTTCGGGTGTCGCTCACGGATCCTCCAGAGAAGACAGTCATTAATTGAGGTAATGGGGATTTGAAACCGAAATTATATGTTCTGGTTTCCTCCAACTCTGCAACTGTTATGCTCACAAACCATGTCAGATGGAAGATAAGAAGGGCAGTGTGTGCTTTGTTAGTATGACTCAGGTTAGCCGGTTGTGCCATTCCTTGAGATGACAGATAATGGCTATGCCATGTTTCCATATTCTAAGCATTAAATCCTGCTTTACAAAAGCTGCCACCTGCTAGCCCAAACAAATCGCACAAACCCAATGCAAACAGACACTGAATTTCTTTAGCAGCCATAAGGGAACTTCGTGCTGTTACTAATAATTGCCTACCTTTATATTTCCTCTATTAAACAATCAGGGCTTGTATCAATCATGGCTTTGAACCCTCACCTCTGCTCCTCGGAGACCCAAAAGTGCACAAGCAGTTTGGGATAAATATGCTGCAGAATTATCACTAACACTGAGTTGCACTGACACTAGATGTGCTACAAAGTTTGGCCACGAGTACCATACTTATGTTTGCATTTTCAAACTGTTCATCAAACTGCCATAGTGCAGGGGTAGGCAACCTTGGCTCTTTTATGACTTGTGGACTTCAACTCCCAGAATTCCTGAGCCAGCATGGCTCAGCTTGGAAACCTCTCCCTTTCCCCTCAGCATGGCTGCCTCAGGAATTCTGGGAGTTGAAGTCCACGAGTCATAAAAGAGCCAAGGTTGCCTACCCCTGCCATAGTGCAATAAGACTCTCAGCAGTTTGCAAGCCATAGACATTGTAATTTTTGCACCATATAGTACCAACAAAAATCATTTTTCCACAAAACTAACATCTAAAGTAACATACAAAAACTACCCATCTACGTTCTATTTTTTTCTGACACTGAGAAAGAGCATGGGAATGCTCTTTGTATACAAGTCAAAACCTGATCTTGTTTCAAAACATGTTTCCAAGAATGACTATATTTTCCATAGTAGTTGAATTTTTACACTTGAAAAGGAATGGTGGATGAGATATCTTCTACAAGGAAGTCCTCAACTTACAACCACAATTGAGCCCAACATTTCTGTTGTTAAGTGAGATATTTGTTAAGTGAGTTTGGCCCCATTTTACATCCTTTCTTGCCACAGTTGTTAAGTGAATCACCGCAGTAAGGCGGTTAACTGAATTTGGCTTCCCCATTGACTTTGTTTATCAGATGGTCACAAAAGGGGTTTACATGAGCTTGGGACACAGCAACGGTCGTAAGTATGAGTCAGTTGCCAACCATCTAAATTTTGATCACATGATCATGGGGATGCTACAAAGTTTGTAAGGGTGAAAAAGTGTCATAAGTCACCTTTTTCAGAGGCATTGTAGCTTTGAACAGTCACTAAACAAACTTGTAAGTTGAGGACTACCTGTAGAATCTACTTCCAACATATACTTGGGTGGTTTACACTGTATGAATTTAAAACAATCTTAGTTCAGATGTCTAACTAGCAGGAAAGGGGGCCAGATCTGCTTAATCTTATGTAGTTTTTGCTCTCAGAACTACTGTCAGAAAAAGTATGGGTAGTCCTTGACTTACAAGAAGTTCATTTAGTGATCGCTGAAAGTTACAACGTCACTGAAAAAAGTAACATGGCATTCACACTCACACAGCATCCCCGTAGTCACATGATCAGATTTTGGATGGCGGGCAACTAGTTCATATTTATGACGGTCGCGGTGTCCTGGGGTCATGTGATCACCTTTTGTGACCTTCTGACAAGCAAGTCCCATGAGAAGCCAACTTCACTTAACAATCCTGTTTCTAACTTAACAATTGCAGTGATTCACTTAACAACTATGGCAAGAAAGATCGTAAAATGGGGGCAAAATTCACTTAGTAACTGTTTCGCCTAGCAACAGAAATTTTGGGCTCAATTCTGGTCGTAAGTCGAGGACTGCCTGTAGAAGCTCCCCCAAAGGGAGTTCACAATTTAAAAAACAAAGAAGCCTCCAAATTCCACACAACCCCCCTCCCACTTCTTCATCAACAGACGTAAAGTAATCCCACTTTTTTTTAGCTTTTCCTTTTCACAGAATGAAGATTTCACAGATTTAATTTCCTTAAATCCCAAGCTGTAAATGGCTGATTTAGAATCATAATATTAAGTAAACAAAAAGGGAAGGGACATACCTCACCCTTTGAGTAATCAAAGCAAATGGAATCCTTTGCACTAAATATTAGCTTATATTTTAAACACTTTTGATTCTCACACCAAAGATTACACGCTGCCTTGGTGATTCCATGAGTCACACATTATTGCACTATTTCAATTAACTTGACAAGGTTCGTAAGTTGAGCTTTCCATTCTATCCTCGTCCAACAGCTAAAACCAGCCATCTGTATATGATTTAGTATCCCATCACTGGGAAAGTCTCAGCTGGATAAACAGAAGAAGACTTTACATTATAATCTTTACAATCCCTCGTCAGTATTGTGAGCATGATGGAGAAGATGGTTATTTTTGTTTGGAGATACGCATTTAATACTTTCTCTTGGAGGAAATGGTAGAAAAAAATATCGAGTTGTATAAAATCATGTGTGGTATGGTAATGTCCCAGAACATTAGAATGTGAGAAAGACGATTGGAAATAAACCTAAGTAAAAGAAAGCATTTCTTCTCAAAACATATAATTAAATTGTGAAATTCATTACCATAAGAAGTGATGACGGCTCCTAACTTGGATGTCAAAGGAGAATGGGTAAATTCAATCAATCAGAATAAAATTGGAAGGGACTTTGGAGGTCATCTAATCCAACCCCCTGCTCAAGCAGGAGACCCTATACAATTTGAAACAAGTGGCTGTCCAGTCTTTTCCCAAAAACCTCCAGTGATGAAGCACGCACAACTTCTAAAGGCAAGCTGGTTAATTGTTCTCACTGTTAGGAATTATCTCCTTAATCCTTGATTAGTTTCTATCCATTGTTTCTTGTCTTGCTTTCTGGTGCTTTGGAAAATTCATGGAGGACAGTTCTAACAGGAGCAACCTCACGGTTGAGGACCTTCTATTACCAGTATTCCTCAAAATACTAATAATAGAAGAACAACAGTGGGAGATGTGTATCTTCTCCTGTTTGCAAACATCCAAGAGGCCTTTGGTTGGCCAGTATGAGAAGCAAAATGCTCACCTAACATGGCCCTTGACCTGATTTGTACAACTGTTGGTTGCCCTTACCAAAAAATAAATTAATAATGCTTATGAAAACACAGACTTAAATCTTTCAAGTATAAGATAAGAATATAGGTGCTGGAAATATGGACCGCTCAAAAATTAGAAACCTCACCCATGTTTTAAAAATAAAGATAAAAGCTTAGATCCAAAATTAGGAGAACATAGGACTGACTGAAATAAATTGCAGCTAAAATAAACTTAATCTAGATTACCTAATATTTCATTGTGGATTCTTTATAGAAGAATATAACGATGTAAAAAAGATGTTGAGACTCTAGAAAGAGTACAGAGAAGAGCAACAAAGATGATTAGGGGACTGGAGGCTAAAACATATAAGGAACGGCTGCTGGAATTGGGTATGTCTAGTTTAATGAAGAGAAGGACGAGGGGAGACATGATAGCAGCGTTCCAATATCTCAGGGGCTGCCCCAAAGAAGAGGGAGTCAAGCTATTCTCCAAAGCGCCTGAAGGCAAGACAAGAAGCAATGGGTGGAAACTAATCAAGGAGAGAAGCAACCTAGAACTTTCCTGACAGAACAATTAACCAGTGGAACAACCTGTCTCCAGAAGCGGTGAATGCTCCAAAACTGGAAGTTTTTAAGAAGAGACTGGACAGCCATTTGTCTGAAATGGTATAGGGTTTCCTGCCTGAGCAGGGGATTGGACTAGATGACCTCCAAGGTCCCTTCCAACTTTATCATTATTATTGTTATTGTTAGAATAATCTGTGTAACTGCACTAGGGTCTGGGCTTTGAGGAACAGCAGCAGAAGTTGAATTTAACCACTAAGGGTCTCTTTCATTCCCTCACTCTTTCTAGCAGGGTTTAGAACAAAACATTTTTCCACGGCAGATAACGATGTCAACCCTGACTTTGTCTCAACTTTGCTTGGCGTGATTTCAGAGGCTATTTAGAATTATTTCAGTAGCCAAGAAATTTATGAGGTGATGGACAATACAGCATGTGATATTGCGGGTATCTGTGGAAAAAAGAAATGAAAGCAACCCAGATCTCATAACATTTCTTGAGAAAACACAAACATCTCGTGAGATTTAAGGCCATTTTAATTTTTTTTTTACATGAATATCAGTGGCCACATGGAAGAGAGACACAATGCCAGCTTGCTTTCTTCAAGGTTTGCTTCTACACACTCACACTTCATTGTTACCAAATAATAGTTAAAGAAAGAAGTTAAAGAAGTTAAGGGGAAAAAAAGGCACATCATTTCACTGTAAATTGGACAAACACAACTACAGATAATCCTTGATTTTCAACCACAATTGAGCGAGTCATTTGTTAAGTGAATCTTGCGCCATTTTAAGACCTTTCGTGCCACAGTTGTTAAGTGAATCGCTGCAGTTTTTAAGTGAATCCGGCTTCCCCACTGACTTTGCTTGTCAGAAGGTCACAAAAGGGGATCACGTAACCCCAGGATACTGCAACTATCATAAATATGAGCCAATGTCCAAGCATCTGAATTTTGATCATGTGACCAAGGAGATTCTGCAATGGTCGTAAATGTGAAAAATGGTCATAAGTGACTTTTTTCAGTGCCGTTGTAACTTTGAACAGACACTAAATGAATTGCTGTATGTCGAGGACTACCTGTATTTTGGGACACCTAATTGCCAAACGATAAGGCCAAATCAACACCTGAATAACAGCAACTTACAACTCTTTTCTTCTGTCATTCATTTTCTGCCAGATTTTTTTAATGTGCCACATCAGACCGATACCCCATCCTTTCCTTGCTGCCTCAACTCTATTTTGATTGCCAGGCTAATGTGATTTTTAATTGCCCAAAGAAATACAGATTTTAGAAGAAATTAATCCTACACAGTAGGAAAAGAGCCTGTTAAACCACGATGAATCTTCTGAGCCAATGTATTATATCACTCACACAATATTGCTTCTAAAGAATAGTATGAAAACTAGAAATGTTAACAACTATCAACAAATGAGTAGCAATGGTATGTTTTCCAACTGGATTGATATTTCAAAAGCTAGAACGTAACAGGCATAGTAATTCTGTGATGTTATAGCCCTGTACAAATTGAGAAGCTGTTCTTATTTCAAAACAATGGCCCCAGGATAGCAATATCACCCTAGTTATCCCCAAAGATGGGAGGTCCTACAAATGAAAAATAGAAACCACACAGTAGTAATTGTTTCACTTCACCTATGTTAATTTAAAATTCCCAGCACTTGGCAATCATCCCTTCTTAATCTTGTTTACAAATGTGCAATCTTCTATTCTAATGCTTACCTAAAAGGTGAAAATACTTGACTTAACGTTTGCTCCTTATGGGAAATCAAATTGCTACCACCGGAAAGGTGCTTTTAGGGGGTTATTTTATGCTGAACTTCATTTGCTAGAGTTTGATTATTCTTATAAGCAATTTTCCAAAGGTGCGAACAGCAGGGAACACAGTTCTTCAATCATGGAATTTGCCATCTAAATTTTGACAAAATGGGTTGACAAGAATTGATGTGAGCAGAATTAGGCAGACATGCCTCTCCCACCCCCAAAACAGCTCTATTTTTACCCCAATCGTGGCATTAATTAAGTGGTGTGAATCACCTATAAATATACAATTACAATTACATTGACTGAGATAGTAGTTGTACCGGCCAGATTAAATGGTTTATTATGCAGGTAATCCTCAATGTATGACTGCAATTGAGCCCACAATTTCTGTTGCTAAGCAAGACAGTTGTTAAGTGAGTTTTGCCCCACTTTATGGCAGTTCTTGCCACAGTTGCTAAGTGAATCCCTGCAGTTGTTAAGTTAGCAGCATGGTTGTGAAGCAAATCTGGCTTCCCCATTAACTTTGCTTGTCAGAAGCTCGCAAAAGGGGATCACATGAGGCAGGGGTATTTCAACTGTCAGAAATATGAGTCAGTTGCCCAGCGTCTGAATTTTGATCATGTGGCCATGAGGACGCTGCAACGGTCATAAGCGTGAAAAATGGGCCATAAGTCACTTTTTTTCAGTGCTGTTGTAACTTCGAACAGTCACTTAACCAACCGTTGTAAATTAACAGACTATCTGAACTGCATAATGGAAATACAGAATATTGCCAAGAATGTCTATGGAGAGATTCTCAGTCATCCAGGTCGTGGTTGTCCCAAAGGTGCTTTTTCAGGAGGCAACTGGACTTTCTTGTTTTTCTTTGAAGACGTTTCGCTTCTCATCCAAGAAGCTTCTTCAGCTCTGACTGGATAGTGGGGAATGGGAGGGTTTATATTTCTTGCAGACAGCTGTTCATTTGCATCCTTAATTTAGAGAGTCGTTGAGGCTACTTGGAGATTTATTTGTGTCCTCAGGGTCACCTGAGTGGTGCAAATGGGTGTGGAGCCTTCTAGGAACTGCTGAAAGGACTGTGTTGTAGACAGATTATGTTGTATTCCTCCCCCTCTGTTGAGAGAAGGTGTGGCCTCTTTGACCCCTCTTTCAAACCAGCAGCCCTCTCTGTCCAAAACGTGGACTTTGCCGTCTTCAAAAGAGTAGCCTTTGTCTTTTAAATGCAGATGGACTGCTAAGGGGTTTGTTCTCCTATGTCAGTGATGGCGAACCTTTTAGAGACCGAGTGTCCAAAAACTGGCCCCGCCCCCACTCCACCCGCCTGCCCCACCCCTGCTCTGCCCCCTCATCCCCTGCCCCGCCTGCCCACAGGACCACTCACTGCCTCCAGGGCCCGCCACAGATCACCCAGGCAGCCCAGCAGCGCTATGGCGGCCACACCCTCTGCCCGCGCCCCGCAGCATCAACTGCGCGATGGGCCGTGAGGGCAGAGTCTTGTCTACGCTGCCTGGCTGCCATGTCCTTGGCTGCGCTGCTCCGTGTGGGCCATGCTCGAGGGCGACTCTCCTTCAGGGGGGCTGCTGGAGAGGAGGGGGTCGCGGGGCGAGGCAAGGCTGGGGCAACGGCACGTGTGCCCACAGAGTGGGCTCCGAGTGCCGCCTCTGGCGCCCGTGCCATAGGTTCGCCACCACTGTCCTGTGCTGTGCAAGAACACTGACAAAATAGCCTTGAGAAATTGAGGGTTATTGAAAAGGTCTGAGCTATATCCCAAACTGCAGCCAACACTGTTGAGCCCTCAAAGCAGTTGCCAAACATGATGATTCTGCCCCAGAGACAGAAGATGGTTCCCGCCTTTTTTCCCCTGACACCTCAAATCAAAGGGTTCTTCCCCAACAGCCCCTCTCTGTCTGATGTAATTTGGTAGGTGCATCCATTCACCTGTACAACTCCCCATTTTCCCCTGCTTTGGGCTGAGTCCTCAATAACGCTGCTACGACCTGAGAGAAATGCTTTCAAATAAAGCTTCCCAAGGTACAAATTGCAATAGGACAAATGAGAGGATTTATGAGGGTTTCTGTACCGCCAACCCGTCCCTCTCCCAAATCCGTGTTATAATCCAATCAGGACGCCACTTGGAAACGTTGCCCCTGCATACTCGCATACTCCAATTCCCACTGAACAGCAAAGCCAGTTAACTTTTTTTTTTTTGTCTTCTGCAGGGAGTGAAAACGGAATGACTGCAAACCCGGTTTGCATCTGAACCTGAAGTTTTGGGATGGGTATTTTTCTCTGTTAGTGGGAACTCTTGCCTTTCCCAGCCAACTGAGATCTCCTCTTTCCCAGTACTTGGGAGGGCACTGTGGCATCGGGAGCAGAGTGACACCTTTGCAAGTCACCCCGCCTAGCTACTAAGCCTTGTCTGTCTCAAATTGTTGTGGACAATCACAGGCTGAAGTGAAGGAAGGACAGGGCTGAAGGGTAGGACATACTAATCAGTTTAGTGACTTCAGAATATTTCTGAGAGGTCACACTCCTCTCCAGATCTATGCTAATATTCAGAACATTATACTTACGCTTCATATTCAGAACTAGCAAAGATCATCCATCAGTCCTCTAATTGCTCAATAGCCGAGGATCTTTGTGTCTGCCTCTCTGGGCATGTCTTGAATTGTGGCTATCAAAAGCTTCATTCTCCTCCATAGAAGAAATATTCTCCCCCCCTCTTCCACACATACATAAACCAAACCTATGTTTGCCTATAGGTATCTCTCTATTTTTATACCCAGGTAGTCCTCGACTTAATTGTGGCTAAATTGTGGCTGTCATAAAGTGAATCATCATGTGACTGGATCTAATTTTACAATATTTTTTTCTGGTATTAAGTCAGTGATGGCGAATCTTTTAGAGACTGAGTGCCCCAAAACCACCCCGCCCCACCCTGCCCACCACCCCGCGCCCTGCCTGCCCACAGGACCATCCACCGCCTCCATGGCCCACCGCAGATTGCCCAAGCGGCCCAGCAACGCCATGGTGGCCACACCCTCCACCCACGCCCTGCAGCATCATCTGTGCATGACGGAGCACGAGGGCAGAGTCTTGTCCCCACTATCTGGCTGCCATGTCCTTGGCTGCACTGCTCTGTGCGGGCCGTGCCCGGGGGCGACTGTCCTCTGAGAGGGGGCTGCTGGTGAGGAGGGGGCCATGGGGGAGGCAGGGCTGGGGCGATGGCACACGTGCCCACAGAGAGGGCTCTGAGTGCCACTTCTGGCACGCGTGCCATAGGTTCGCCACCACTGTATTAAGTGAACAGCATGGTTGTAAAGAGAATGTTGTAGCCATTTGCTATGGGAAGTTTTTGATGAAAGCCAGAAGGAAACTTTGGGTGGTGGCAAAAACATAAAATATGGACACCTGGTTGTAAATGATTGTAAACATGGTCTAGTTGCCAAGTGGCGGTCATGTGACTGCAAGGAGAAGCAGCTGTTGGGACCTTGGAAGTGGGTCATAAGTACTGTTGTAACTATGAACAGTCACTAAGCAACCAGTTATAAATTGAGGACTACCTCTGGTGAATGGCTATACATCTCCATTTCTACCTCTATCCAGCCTGAAAACTAACATGCTAATTACATGTCATTTCCTTGAGTTTTAAAACACGTTTTGTGTCAACCGTTCGGAAGCAAACCAAGGCAGAGGGGAGTGTTGTGTCTTCTTGTTCAGCTGCTTGGCATCTTTAAGCAAAGCTTTTCATGAGGAGCTTGTGGGGACGGGGGTAGTTCTCTGAGCTTGGTTGTTTGCTTGCAGACATTTCGCTACCCAACTGGGTAGTATCATCAGGGAGAAATTCGCACTCACATCAACGATGTTACCTAGTTGGATAATGAAACATCTGCAGGAAAACAAGCACATGAACTCCACACTTCCCATCTCTTGAAACTGACTACACCTTTCTGGCTCACTAAATCAAGCAAGTACCCAGTGGTTACAGTTTATTTTTATACCGTTACACAAAACGGACAACAATACATGTAGTGCAGGCCTCCGCTTTCCAATAGTTACAATCTATTCAGGTAATGGAAAATGTGAGCAAATTCCACTGCACGATACAGCTGACCACTTGAAAAAGGTAAATCAAAAGGCATGACAACAACAATCCTCAAGAAATACTTTCCAGAAAATAGGAAGTGAGGTGTAGATATCCAGAAAACTGACTAAAGAAAACAATACTCTTTTGAGTATTTTATAAAGAAAATAAGAAACAGGGGTGACATGATAGCAGTATTCCAGCATTTGAGGGGCTGCCACAAAGAGGAGGGGGTCAAACTATTCTCCAAAGGACCAGAGGGAAGGACAAGAAACAATGGTTGGAAACTGATCAGAGCAGTGGTTCTCAACCTGTGGGTCGGGACCCCATTTGGGGTCGATCGACCATTTCACAGGGGTCGCCAAGCAAGGCTGTCCGCCATTTTTTTTGTCCGCCATTTTTTCCCCCCTTTTCCGGCGGGTGCCTTACCTCCCTTGGGCTGGGCCAGCTGGTGGTCGGCCTGCTCCGTCTCTGCCGCTTGCCAGCTACGCCTCGGCCGGTGCAGGGGGCGGAACCACGCATGTGCGGCGCTCCCGGGCAGGGAAAGTCCTCGACTTACGACCGGTTGAGTAGTCCTCGACTTACGACCGGTTTAGTCCTCGACTTACGACCGGTTTAGTCCTCGACTTACGACCGGTTGGGGTCGCGGCATTAAAAAGGTTGAGAACCACTGGATCAGAGAGAGAAGCAACCTGGAATTAAGGAGAAACTTCCTAACAGAGAGGGCAATTAACCAGTGGAACAACTTGCCTCCAGAAATCATGGGTGCTCCATTACTGGAGGTTTTTAAGAAGAGACTGGACAGTCACTTGTCTGAAATGGTATAGGTTCTCCTGCTTGAGCAGGGGGCTGGATTAGAAGACCTCCAAGGTCCCTTCCGGCTCTATTCTATTCTATTCTATTCTATTCTATTCTATTCTATTCTATTCTATTCCATTCCATTCCATTCCATTCCATTCCATTCCATTCCATTCTTTGTTAACAACAACCATTAAATAGTAGAGAACATATGTTTGTGAGAAAAAGACCATATACTCATTGCAGGTAATGACCTTTACAGCATATAAATCAGTGTTTCTCAACCTTAGCCATTTTAAGACAGGTGGACTTCAGCTCCCAGAATTCCATAGCCAACATGGCTGGCTGTAGAATTCTGGGAGTTGCAAGTCCACCCATCTTAAAATGGTCAAGGTTGAGAAACCCTGATATAAACGTATACACTGAGTTTTAAAATGTACTAGACAACCTGTGTCCCATGAGTCATTATTTTCAGAGATACTTCCTTACCAAAACTGAGAAAGAATGACAAAGAGTGGGCAAAAAATCAAAGGGAGAGGAGTGACCTCTGACTTTCTGCAGGCTTCCCCATTGAGTTTCATGTGGAGTTCCATATAAGAAATCCTCCCTCTCTTCCTTCCCTCTCCCCCACCTTTCTTCTCTCCCTTCCTCCCTGTAATTCCTTCCTTCCTTCCTTCCCTCCTTCCTTCCTTCCTTCCTTCCTTCCTTCTTTCCTAAAACTGTTCTTGTATGCCTATGAAGGGAAACTTTCAACTTTTCCTTCCTTCCTTCCTTCCTTCCTTCCTCCCTCCCTCCCTCCCTCCCTTCTTTCCTTGGTGTCTGGGATGCACAAGGAATGCTATCCAGGTCAGAGAAGGCATGTGAAGGAGAGGCATGGGTCAAGAGGGATGATGCATGGGTCCGGCAAGGCAAATGGGGGCTGACAGGTCAGGGAAGATACCCAAAGGGGTGGCACTGATCAGAGGAGCTCATGGGAGATGGCACGGGTTCAAGAGAGTGCATGACAGTTCCTTCCTTCCTTCCTTCCAGCCTACCTTGCCTTGCCTTGCCTTTGCTGCAGGCAGGTAAGAGCTGCTGTTGGGCGGGGAAGCGAGGGATTGCAAAACTGACTGGGAAATTGTCACAGAATGTTGAGGATGAAGATCCCATGACAGCAGCATTGAAATAGTCAAAACCTCCCCAAATTTCATTCTCTCTGGACTCATCCAGGATTTTGGACCCATCTGAAGTACCTTGGTTCAAAAACTGTTGCTCTTCGGTGTACCATTTTGCCCAGTTAAAGGGTCATGACAAGAAAGTCTTAGTAGTATATGGGTTGTCAGGCTTCAAAGCCTGCCTCTTTAACCAGACATACTGTACGTATCCCTCTCAGACAGTAAAAGCTCTCTATAAATTTTATTCTCTTTAGCAAAACATTTTCATCTGTTTGTAGTTTGATATATGGGACTCTAGATATGAACATCAAAACGCAAATTGCTTGGAGCTGTGGAGCTATTCTCCGTTCATCTGCAATGGAAATGATATATTCCTGAAGTAGCCATAGCCCATATAATCTCCATAAGAGAGGGCTCTGTGCCTTTATTACCAAACACTCAGATATCATTACTGTAGTTACGTTTAAATAGTTTGTTAGAATAAAAAAAAAAACTGGGATCATTAAACACACTGTGTGTGTTCTGAAGAATGATTATCTCCAAACTGGTGGGCTTCAGTTTTACATGGATTAAACATGCTACAAGGTTGAAATCCTAAAAGCTTTGGAAGCCATCAGATTTGAGAAAGACAGACAAGGGAAACTTAAGAATGATTGTACCCAATGTGTAAGAAGTGCACTTACAGGTTGACAATCTTGTTTCTCGGTAATGCTAGACCTGTTCATTTGATCCCATGCCAGGAACAGCAATAACATTATATGGCATTCCAAGAAATGTTTAAAGTCACTGATAAGAAAGTCATTAGTTTGCATGTAGAGCACCAAGCAAAGTAATTTTCCCACCCTTGCATGTTTCATTGTAACTATAAATCTTTGAACACCCTTTTGTCTTGACCCTTCTTCCTTGTGGGTAGGGGAGAATTTTAATAATGGTTGGTGAGCCTTTTTAAAAGGATTGCCTCTTTAACATGTTCAAGCAATACAGCTGAAATATATTCATTATATTAAAACAATCCACTCCCATTGTTAGTCTTTATCTGTTGGCAAATATATATAATGATATGCACGTGTGATACACAGTCTCATTGTCAACTGTTAATCACAAGAAGGAGCTCTTTGAGACACAGAATTCTCATTAAATGCAAAAGACATTCCTAAGTCACAATATTTAGACATTACTGGGGGGGGGTTTCTGTAGAAAGAAATTGCACTACGTTTTCCCAAAAAACCTAGAGCATTATTTCTCAACCTTGGCAACTTTTAACATGAGTGGATTTCAACATGATTGTTGCACTCTTTAAAGCTTGCATTGCCTTGCTCAAACCACACAGTTGTCTTGATTCTTCAGCTTAAGTATCACTTCATACCACATCTAAAATGGAGTTTATCCCACAAAATTTATGCCACAGTACATTTGTTAATTACAGAAGACTGTTTTTGAAAAGTCCTGATGAACTATGAATCATAATAGAATGTGAGTAGCTGCTAAAAAAAATAAAATACAGCTGAATGTGTCTTCGAAGCCAAAATGCAGTTGAGTAGGAATGGCATATACCTGCAGTTCCAAGTTTAACCTCCTACTACATGAAGGTCAAACAGATAATTAACCTGGATTATTAAACACAAATGGTGAGCATTTATAAAAGTATTCCTGGAGTGCCAATATTTTCTGCTAGCTTTCACTGCAGCCGGTGCAGCTATCCCTGACTACCAATGACTCCACTGTAGAAAACTAAATATATCTTTGCAAATTAAATGAACTCCAGAGCTCATGTTTCCAGAAAAGAAACATGGGAAAAAATCCAAGAGTTATATTCTTAAAAAATATTTGAGGCAAAACGTACTCTACATCAGGGCTTTTCAACCTTTTCACCCATTGTACCACTTTTAGGATATGGCAACATCCAAGTACCACCAGTCGCCTAGCAAGGTGTCAAAAACTTGATGACCAAAAAAAAAAAGGAAAAAAGTGATAAAGTACAGGTAGTCCTCGACTTACAACAGTTCGCTTAGTGACTGTTCGAAGTTACAATGGCACCGAAAAAAGTGCCCCCCCAGCCAGAGCCGAGCAAGACACCTGCCTGCCCACCCGGCCGCGCTCTTCGTCCTGTCCGAGGTTTTTATTGTTGTGAGCATTTCTGTTGAGGATTGGCAGGGGGGGTGGGGTGGGGGGGTGTTTGGTTTTTATTCCCCCCCCCCCGTCTGCTGGGTGGTTGCAGCAGGTTTTGGTCACTTCACATGACCCTGGGACACTGTGACCGTCATAAATATGAATCAGTCGCCAAGCATCTGAATGTAAATCACAAGACCCTGGAGATACTGCAACATTCCAGCTGATCGGCTCTTCTTCTGGGCTCAGCAGAAGCACCAGGATCAGCGCTGAGCTCCAGCTGATTGGTGCTTCTTTAGGGCTCAGCAGAAGCACCAGGATCAGCGCAGAGCTCCAGCTGGAGCCTGGCGCTGATCCTGGCATTTCCACTGAGCCCTGACAGCCCCAAAGAAGCGCCGATCAGCTGGAAAGCGGCACTGATCCTTGTGCTTCCGCTGAGCCCTGACAGCCCTGCAGCTCCAGCCGTCTCTCGCTCAGGCTTGTGCGGTGCTGCCACCAGTTCAGCTCATTCCCCTCCCCCGCTACCACTTTTCTAGGATGGTCGCGTACCACCTGCCAGGTGCCAATGTACCACAGGTGGTACCCGTACCACTGGTTGAAAAGCCCTGCTCTACATCACACTTAAAATTCATATGGATCGGTTATAGAGAGTTCAATACTCACAAGTTCAGTGAGACATTTCAAAAGCTATAAAAAAGATACCACTCTGGTAAGTCAAAAACAATGACCTGCAACATAAAAGTTCACTTAACAGTACATTTAAAGTCCAAAAGTCGATGTACTCAAGTGTTTCTCCTGTCCTGGTTTCCCTACCCACCAATAAACTCATTTAAATATCTAAGATTCATACATTATCCCATCTGGGCTACTATCCCATAATAATCCTGTGGTTTTAGTAGCTTTTCCATATATTTTTTTTCCTCTTCTCAAGACTTGTCCAACCTTGGCAACCCTAAGCCCTGACATCCTCCCCATCTCCCTACTCACCATCACTAGTTTTTTCAACAGGTCCTGTGCAAAAGAGCAGAATGGGTTTAATGGTAGGCTGGTTGAACCCAGATCTTTATGACTGGGCCACTTCCGGCATTTCTCACCTAGCCTGATTCTTTTCTTGATCTGCAACAATACACCCAAGCTGGATGAAGCATTGCCATCACACCCACCTTCTGAAAGATGGAAAACAAGTGATTGTGCTTTTTCCTAATGGAGCAAGCTTTTTTTGCATCCAGCTCAAGACACCTGCATGGATCCTTCTAGAGCAGCAGTTCTCAACCTATGGGTCGCGACCCCATTTGGGGTCGATCGACCATTTCACGGGGGTCGCCAAGCAAGGCTGTCCGCCATTTTTTTGGTCCGCCATTTTTTCCCCCTTTTCCGGCGGGTGCCTTACCTCCCTTGGGCTGGGCCAGCTGGTGGTCGGCCTGCTCCGTCTCTGCCGCTTGCCAGCGACGCCTCGGCCGGCGCAGGGGGCGGAACCACGCATGCGCGGCGCTCCCGGGCAGGGAAAGTCCTCGACTTACGACCAGTTGGGTAGTCCTCGACTTATGACCGGTTTAGTCCTCGACTTACGACCGGTTTAGTCCTCGACTTACGACCAGTTGGGGTCACGGCATTAAAAAGGTTGAGAACCACTGTTCTAGAGCAGTGGTGGCGAACCTATGGCACGGGTGCCAGAGGCGGCACTCAGAGCCTTCTCTGTGGGCACGCACGCCATCGCCCCAGTCCTAGGCCTTCAGCTGGGTTTTATAAAACCTTTTCGCTTTAGGCCTCCGCCGCTATGTGCAAAAAAAAAAAAAAAAGGTTCAATCAGTCAATTTCAACTTCTTGCGGGAAAAAAAAAGATCTTGCAAAGTTGGAATTGACTGATTTAACTTTTTAATCCCACCCAGTCTGCCGTTACCATAGCAGCCACGCCCACCCAATGGGCCACGCCCACCCAATACGCCACACCCACCCAATACGCCACACCCACCCGGTACTCGACGATGCATAAGTGGGTTTTGGGTTGCAGTTTGGGCACTCAGTCTCTAAAAGGTTCGCCATCAATGTTCTAGAGAATTTATGACACTCAAAGCATACATAAGCAAAAACCAAAAGAAATAAAAAATGTTGCAATGTGTCATCAATCATCGCTGCTCTCAAGACTTTTTTTTTTTTAAGATGAACTTCAACCTGGCGTCTCTTGAAGTTTTGACTGACTGATTCTTTTTGAATATCTTGTTGACAAAAATCCTCCTTTAGTCAATCTCAAAAGGTGGCATAGAATAAAACAGCCAGATGTAGTTAAATATATAAAAAAAACTGAGGGGAAATGTCCCAAATCCCAACGGAATGGGAAAAGCCATAATAAAATGTTACTTGTTACATGCTGAAATTCTTGGATATCTTCCTCTCCCCCCGGATATCATTTCATTTCATACAAATGAAAATAAAAATAATGGGGAAATAGGAAAGGGGAAAAAAGGAGAGACTTTTAGAGCAAAGGGGGGAAAGAGGAAAAAAGCATTGACTTCCAACTTTTTTCAGTGCAGTAAAGTACAAAATAGAAGTACATCTTCAACTTTGTACTTTACCGACAAGCACTAGCCATTTCTATAACTACAAACTGGATTAATCAGCAAAATCCAAAGTCAAAAGGTTGTTTTTTTTCTTGAGCACAAAGTCCAGAAATGGTTTCCAAGTAGAAACAAAACTGGATATATTATGTTCTCTAATTAAAATAGTCGATTTTGCCATCTCTACTAGCAATATTGCTTTTTCCATCCATTCTTCTGTTATGGGGCTTGATGTATATTTCCATTTCTGTGCATATAGCATTCTCACCGCAACCAACATATGCAATAACAAAGTTCCAAATCTTTTTTCCCAACTCTTTATCCAACAATCCTAAAAGGAAAATCTTCAGGTTTCAATTTTATGTTAATTTTAAGACTCTTCTGCATTATAACGTGGATCTGGGTCTGAAATGCTTGGATTTCTAATAGGTATTTGACTGGAACATAATTATATCACGATTGTCATTGGGTTAATAAAAGTATTCAATGTAAAGAAGATAAGCTGCTATCCAACTACTATCTGAAATCTAATATTAGATGGTGGGAGGTTATAGTAGAAGTCCTTGGATGATTACCATACATTTGGAACAAATTCATGTACTAGCTGGAAGATAAACTTTCAAGTACAGAGACAAGTAATCACATAAGACCTTTAAAAAGCAAATAAACTCAAAAGGAAAAGGGGAATTTTGTCTGAGACCATTACCAAATCTCAAAGCTGAGATATCAGGAAACCAAGACATCATTTTTAGGGAATAAATAT
>NW_015388633.1:63502-88497 GCF_001527695.2 Protobothrops mucrosquamatus | reverse complement strand
TAGGCATCTTAAGTATAGGGGAATCTCTTAGCATTTGACCCAAAAGTACACTTTAAACAAGTATGGGAAGATTGCAAAGGAAGTTGATTGCATAAGTATACTGCAGAATGAGGCTTACATGAACATGTCTCTTCTCCATTTTAGCTTTATTTATAGACAAGGAAATATCTGTACTGATAAAGATTAGATCTGATGCTTATCTCCATATCTGCATTCTACAGAAGGCTGAAGCTTCACATTTCTCACTCAGAAGTGTATCTATATTATCTGTATTTTGCATCTTTTAGGCAAAGACACTTGAAACACCTTAGGTGTTCTTTAGACATTGTCATGCCTTAGTCATGTTTGCTCTCTGGGAAAATTAAAATTGGAAGTTGGGTAAGTAACACAATGCCAATTTTGCATGAAAATTCTTAAAAATAAATTCAATAAAACCAAGGCAATACCCGGATGCAGAATTGCTGGACCTCAGGTAATTAAAATTTCATGTTCAATCCATATGATTTTGCCCTATAAAATTATGCACATAAAAAAAAATCTGAGTCCTGGAAGTATGTCCTATGTGGGAAGGGCGTGGAGAGGATACAACGTTATTATAATCTTAAAACAACCAAAGCTTTAAAAGTTTTCAAGAGAACCTTGCTTCAACTACTCCCTAATTCAGAAGAGTCTCAGCATCCTACACTTATATTTAATCTTGAAATTTGTATTGAATTAATCACCCATCTGCTAACATATCTTAGTATAACACCTGCTGATGCTGTTTGCCTACAGTCTACCCACACAAAAGCATAAGACTATACATTATTATTAGTTTAATATTCATTCATCCTTGGAGTATCAGTTCTGTACCCTCATTTAATTACATGAGCCATCAAAAGAACAGATGATTATTTCTTTGTGACTTTAGATGACTTCAAGAAAACATTTGACATCTTGAAATGGGGAAATTGCACTTTCCTTCTTCACTAATATGGAATAGCTCCAGGAGTAGTTAAGGTTATCAAAGCTCTTTATAGCACTTTTAAGAGCTCAGTGCTCACTGAGGGATGCCAATCCGGAGAATTCAATGTGACTAGTGAGGTGTCACATTGAAATATTCCATCCTGGTTTCTTCTTGCAATTGTCATGTAGATGAAACTTTGAAAAGAACTTTGTGTAGATGAAACAGAACTTCAGTTTTATTATCCAGCCCCACTGAGTCCCACAAGCATTGTAATAAAGTCTCAAACAACTAAAGTTTGCTACTCCAAATACTTTTATAAAGGACACCTCTAACTGCCTGCATAATTTTTCCAATGCTTAACCGTGATGTGACATGGAAAGCACCGTAGTGAGCAATTTTGAGAGACAGGCTTCATTGTGAATAGCCACACTCATGGCTTTTTGTCTGGCACCTCATTATGTACTTTCACATTACAATATTTGTGAGCAAGGGAATGCAGCTAAGTTAGCTTTATTTACTTATGCTTGAATGACTGAGTTGCAAAACTAGAGCAGTTTAGTTTACTGACAAATTCTAGAAGATTTGTCATAGAGGACAAAATAAGACATCCGTTAAATGGACCACGTTTTAAGCAGATGCACATACATAAAAATTGATGTACCCCAAATCTTTTCTGAACTGATATGAAAACATTTAGTCTTAAAAAAAAAACCTCTGTTAAATTAATGGCATAATAGTTGTGGCAAAAAATATGGAAAAAAGGTAGATTATAATTTAGTCAGAGGAATTTTGGATTCAGCGTGCAATAACTTTTAATGTACATTAATCCTTACTTTCTTTAAATATCTAAATGCATTCCTTCTTTCCTGCCTCATCATTGGTAGCACCACCTTTAAACAACCAAAATAATGCCAGGTGAAGTGAATGGAAATCAAATTGACTACATTACTGCTTAGTGACAGATTTTATCTTCCTGGGCTCCAAGATTACCACAGATGGGGACTGCAGCCAAGAAATTAAAAGACGCTTGCTCCTGGAGAGGAAAGCTATGGCAAATCTAGACAGCATACTAAAAAGCAGAGACATCACCCTGCCAACAAAAGTACATATAGTCACGGCCATGGTTTTTCCAGTTGCAATGTATGGCTGTGAATGTTGGACCATAAGAAAGGCTGAGTGCAAAAGAATTGAAGCCTTTCAACTATGGTGCTGGAGAAGACTCCTTCAAGTCCCATGGACTGCAAGGCGATCCAACCAGTCAGTCCTAGAGGAGATCAACCCTGACTGCTCTTTAGAAGGCCAGATCCTGAAGTTGAAACTCAAGTTGGACTAGATGACCTCCAAAGTCCCTTCCAACTTTATTATTATTATTATTGTTGTTGTTGTTGTTGTTATTATTATTATTATTATTATTATTATTATTATTACTACTACTACTATTATTATTTACTTTGGCCACCTAATGAGAAGGAAGGACTCACTGGAGAAGAGCCTAATGATGGGAAAGATTGAGGGCAATAGAAGAAGGGGACGACAGAGAATGAGGTGGCTGGATGGAATCACTGAAGCAGTAGGCGTGAGCTTAAATGGACTCCAGAAGATGGTAGAGGACAGGAAGGCCATGGGGTCGTGATGGGTCAGACATGACTTCACAACACAACAACAACAATGTTACTGCTAAAATAGGTAGAAAAATTCAATTATACCTCGGATCGGCAACCCACGGCTCCGGAGCCGCATGTGGCTCTTTGAGCTTTCTCCTGCAGCTCCCAGCCTCCTCTGCCATTTGCAGAGAGAGAGAAAGAGACAGAGAGAGGCACTTGCACTTTTCTCTCTGTCTCTCTCTGTCTCTCTCTGTCTCTCTGTCTCTCTCTGTCTCTCTCTCTGTCTCTCTCTCTCTGTGTGTAAAAGAGAGTGGCTTCACACAGTTCTCCGATGAGCTGGCAAGCTTATTGGGTGGGGCCTTTCCCTTTGCTGTGTCTCTGCAGGAAGCAGGAAGGACAGGAGAGAGCCAGCCCAATAAGCTTGTTGGAGAAGAGCCTGAAGCCAGCTTGCCAGATGAGCAGAAGATTGGAGAGAAGGAGAGAGAGGGGGGGGGAGAGAGAGAAAGAGAGAGAGAGGGAGAGGAAAGAGAGAGAGAAAGAGAGAGTGGGAGAGAGAGAAAGAGAAGGAGAGAGAGAAAGAGGGAAAGGGAGAGAAAGAGAGAGAGAAAAAGAGAGAGGGAGAGAGGGAGAGGAAAGAGAGAGAGAGGGAGAGAGAGAAAGAGAGAGGGAGAGAAAGAGAAAGGGAGAGAGAGAGAAAAAGAGAGAGGGAGAGGAAAGAGAGAGGAAAGAGAGAGGGGGGGAAGAGAGAAAGAGAGAAAGAGAGAGAGAGAACTCATGCACAGCAGCCTCTATTTCTTTTTAATTAAACTCTTCAATCAAGCTCCCCACCCCTCGTGTGTGTGCATGTTTTGCGGCTCCCAGTGTTTTCTTTTCTCTGGGAAACGGGTCCAAGTGGCTCTTTAAGTGTTTAAGGTTGCAGACCCCTGAACTATACCATCAAAGATATGCTCAGGTACTGACAGAATAGATCACAAATTGCTCCTGTATATGTTAAAAGAAGCTAAAGAAGAAAACTTTCTATGTAGCACTGTCCTTTTTCTGTTCAAACTTATTTTGATTACTGAGCAGGAAAATCAAAAGCTATATATGTAACTCAATGAGTATTGTGCCTATATTACAGGGGTCTTCAAACTTGGCCCTTTTATGACTTGTGGACTTCAACTCCCAGAATTCCTCAGCCAGGCATGCTAGCTGAGGAATTCTGGGAGTTGAAGTCCACAAGTCATAAAAGGGCCAAGTTTGAAGACCCCTGCTATATTTCTGGAGAATTAGAATCTGAAAAACTAGAGAAAGAGAATTCTAAAAAAGTTCTGAAGAAAGTTAAGACAGAAGGACAAAGAGGAGATTCTGAAAAATATTGATGACTGAAGAGAGGAAAAAAAAGAAAACAAGAGTTCAGGAAGGAATTATACAGATAAGCTGCTGAGTTTGCATGGATGCATCTAGCATTAAAGGACACAAGCTTGTCAAGCTTGTTTGTATTAAATGAATCCATTGATTTTTGCCGAGATGAATAAATCTTTGACATAAGTGTCTAAAATTGCAGAAAAGAATTTCATAGAGACTAACAATCATTGGACTGAATTACAAAAGGTTGAGAATAAACCATCACAAAACACCTTTCCCAAATTATTTTTTTTAAATTAAACGAATTCTTATTTAAAATTAAGATGAGAGATGATGATGAATATATTGAACAGAATAGATATACAAACAATGTTTATTTAAAAATGGGAAAAAATTAATTGAAACAGCAGTGTTTTGTTGGTTTAAACTTTGACTCCTTAAAATCTTCCAACAACAAATAGAGAGAAATATAAGGTTGGCTTTAAGGAAAAAGATCTAAAGATAATATCCTATTTTGCAACTGGAACTCTCTTTGTATGATGTATGTAACCTTACTGCTTTATTCAATACTACAAACTAGAAAGAGAAATTTCAGTCAACATGAATGTGCTAATATAAGTCTTATATCTACTCATTAAACAGTGAGTAGCAATTGGACTTAGTCAAGCCCCCAACCTTTATTACCAGGAAGTATTAGCTAATCTTGAAGTAGCTAATCAATGGAGAGCTTTTATTTCAGCACGATGTCATGCTCTCCATCATCTGTTGTTGAAAGTCAATATAGAAAAATTCCCTACACAGAGAGATAATGTGTCAGGTCCACCATGCTGGTGTTCTGCCATTCTGTTGTAGGGGGACGGGGAGGAAGGTTTCGGGCATTCTTTGCATGCTTTCGCTTTTGCTGTAACCGCTTGGGAATTAGCAAGGGGGATTATCTTCAGAGAAGAAACATACTCCTTCTCAGCCAGTTCCAGTCCAGTTCCAAGGCCGTCAAGCCATGAGAGTGACCTGTTATTTACCCATCACCTCAGCGTTTTCATAACATCCCTACAGCATCACATTGGCTGCCAGTGGACTGGTTAGTGGGGTTGGGTTTGGGGAAAATGAAAGAATTGTTTTGTGCTTTGTGCTGGACCTTCAGATTTCGCCTGACTTCTCTTCAACCACTATCTCTCAGTAAAAGTTCTTTTGATTAACTTCAATGGAATCAAGAGTTTTACTTTCCTGATGGACCAGCTGGGGCAGGTCCTTACATAATGCCACTATGACTTTGGACATGTAGAAAAACAGAACATGTACAGTGCTTCTCCAGTACCTGTATTACAAGACAATTGTACTATACTCATCTTGCCATTATTGCATGATTACCAAGGCACACAGGACAATCTTACATTTCCCTGCTGCTTTCAGATACTAGCCCTGTATAAGATATTATATTGTCAAGTTTTGTGCAGCTGCTCTTAAAATCCATCAGATGATGACCTGTGGCATAAACCAGCTTTGATGAGCACCAGATTCATTATTCTAGAGTGCTCTGTATTATGATAGATCTAGTATGCCATGCTCTCCTGTACCCATATATAATTGTTTGTTTGATGTATTTGTTATGCTTTTTAACTGTTTGTACCATATTCTCATTATTACCTGTCTTTGACCATAATAAAGATTTGATTTTGATATTTTTTTAAAGTTCTATTGATTTTTAAGAATTACAATCTTTAGAGCTTAGTAAACAACATGTCTGGGTTCACTTATTTAACATTAACTTCTTCAATATAAATCTATTCAATACTGCACAATCCAGTATATCTTCCCTGATCCTCCTTTCTTTCCATATTTTTTCCATTTGCTCCTCATTACACAATTACAATTCTTGGTACTATTGATGTATACAAAGTAAGATATAAACGTTTTCATCATATTTTACTAATATTATACAAATAATAATATCAATTCATAAATCAATATCCTGTTTTTCATGCTCTTGATAAAGTTTGATTTCCCATTAATATTTAAAGTATCTTTGTCAGTTATGATTTTATCAATATTAATTACATTTATGTAGCTAAAATTTTATTCATACCAATCCTCTTATTTTCATATTTCCCATATCAAAAGAAGAAAAAAATGTTATTTTAATTCTAAATCATATCTTTCATTATAAAATTCTAATTATATCTAAGGGTCATCCATTCTTTTAATCATATTCAAACAAGTATTTAAACATATGGTGCCCCCTCTAATAGGTCAAATCTTCTATTTTTTAAAATCTAAATCTCAATTATTTCTTTGCCAAGTAGCTTTCCAAGCCAACGCAATTAAATTGCTCAGGAATTTTCTTTCTATTTTTATGAAAGTTGCTTGGTATGAGGAAGACAATTTAGGTAGGATATTTTTTTGGGAAGGGAAGGAATTCCGCCCATTTATGTTCCTTAAGCAACTCCCACCTTTCTTCTCCCTCAATTTCTCCCCTCATCTTTTGTCTCTCAGATTGTAGCATTTATCCTGACAGCTCTATGTTCCATTCCTCAAAATCTTCCTTGTCATCAGGTGCATCTTGCAGACTTAAAATGTAAAGGGTCTTTTGCATGTTCATTGTTATGGGTACTCTTACAGTATTTTATTTGTGTATGGTAGTTTATATTTCCCTTCTTTCATCTCTTCCTTCCCTAGGTCCATTTCTTCTGCTTCATCTTCCGATCTCTGGTTTATTTTTTCATACTTTGCAGTCATTGTCTGGGAACTTTCTAGTTGTAGATTTAATTTTGAGATTTGCTCATTTATATTAACTAAATTATTTTTAGTCTCATTATGGTTTTTTTATGTCCTCTTTATATGCAACAATTGTTTGGTGAATTAGTTGTAGCATAGAGTATATTTCCTTCTGAAAGGTGTTTGTTTTTTCTTGAGGCGTCTTTTCTGGAGATCCTCTAATATCACCAGTCTCAGTAAGAGTAGAACAAAATTTCCTTTAGCTTTCTGGCCTTTATATGTAGCCTTTATAATCCAATAGATTCCAGAATACAGGTCCAGTCTCAAAAGCAATATTTTATAGTGATCCTTTGTCTCAGGCATCCAAAAATTAAGTTGGGAGTCACCAAGCAGCCAGGAGGTTAGTTATAGTACTGTACTCTAATCCACCACTAGATGTTATTCAAAATGCATTTTCCATTCTTAAGACAAAGGATTGATTTCTTATATTTCACCTCAATGTTTTTTTCCAAAGAGAAAATCTTAATAATTATCTCAGTTCTCAGATTTCAAAACTGTAGCTTTATGTTACTTCCACTTCAATATTGTGTATTTCTGTCCCCCATAGAAATTAAAACGCCACTTCTGTTCACATTTGGAGGTTTTTAGCTTCTTGGGAACCTTTCCCAGGAAATTCAGTTGTAAAATAGTAAAGGAAAGGATCAATATTCTCACTCAATTCCAAACATGCTGTTTACAATGTGTCAATTGATGCTTTTCTTTTTGGATTGTCAGCAGCTAATGGCTGGCCATAGGAATGTAGCCAGTCTTTCCCCTGCTGGTTTGGAGGGCTTTTCTCAGATTGAACAGAAAGACCGCCATATCTCCGTGATCAATGAGATACCCCTCCTTCTTCATCGCCTCTTTGAGGCAACTTTAAGCCCATTTTAGAGCCCCCAGCAGGACAAAATTGGGTGCAGAAGGCAAAGCCTTACCTTCCTGCATCCATCTCGCTGTGACACAAAACCGGAAGTCTGATTTTGATTTTTTGATTTTGGTGATTAAGTACTATACAGATTCCCTTATCAGGATGTGCAGACAATAATGCAATAAAAAGACTCATGTGGATGCTGCTATCCTACAACCTCAGGATTTGATCATTAGTGATGGAATTTATTTATTTCTTAACATTTTGAAAATGAATTTTCCAATGCATTTAAAAAAATCATACTGTTTCTTAATCACTTTCATATAGTCCCTATATACTATAAACTAGAGCTGCAAAAATTGTTACTATATATTGAGGACTTACTGTATAGTAAGAAGACTGGATCAAGCAGAAGACTGATCCTAGGAACCAGTTTGGGAAATAAACAGCACTTGGTGCTGTGTCCACTGCTTTCCACAACAACAAGAAGAACCCAAGAAGAACAAGCAAAGTGTGATTTCCAAATTGTTCTGAAAGCACAAAACTTTACTTAAAACATTCAACTTTTCTTTTTGCTGTCTAGATCCTTATGACACCTCAATATAAGGAATATTTCAGATAAGGATCTTTGCTTATTGTTTAAAAATAAATCTGTTCTGTGAATGCAGATTTTAGTATTTCAGTTTAATTTGGAAGGAATCAAACAATATCTAAAAGGCAATCTTACCCCTTACTACATTTGTATTGTCTCATTAAATGGGCAACTTTGATATGGATATATTTCTAGGAACTCCAAGACATCTACAGTATGGTAAATTAGTAAAAAGGATGTCTTTGCTCAATAACTTTACAATAATATTGGTTGTCTTTCCTCCATGCAAGTAGCACTGCATTGTTTTATTTTGCATTTTCCATTTTTAAAAATCCTTCCTTCTGCAATTTATAATATAATATACTGCATATCACCGTTTTACCATAAACTTTAATGCTGTAAACTTCTCAAGATTTTCTGCTATGAAAATGAAGGCTGGCAAACCTCTATTTTATTACTGTGCTGATCTCTTTTCCTCCCCATCTTAAATTGGCTACAAGGCTTGGCCTCTACTGTACTCCTGGGACCCATTTCTTTAGTTTAGAGGACATGATAGAGACTGTAGAACCTCTGAGAGGCCTCAGAGTTCATTGCTTAATTCATTAACTCATTTTTATTTCCTTTTACTTATTTGTAACCTGGGTTTGATCAGCATCTGTTGTCTTAGTGATTATTTTCCCCCGCCATACAACTGCCAGCTCCTCACGCCCACATCTTTTCACAAAGTGGGAAGCAACCCAACACAGAGAAACATTAAACTTTCATGAGATTCTTTGTTTAAAAAAATAGCAGTAGGCATTAATACCTATCTTCAGCTTCATCTTTTGAAAGAAATGACATTTTAAAGATTTTTAACCTCTAATGAGGCATTATGAAGAACTTTTCCACTCCTGGGTGATTTGGATGACTTTGAACCTGCTCAGCTGAAGAAACATTTCAGTGTTTACAATGATTGTGGAAGGGATCAATGAGTAAAACAAAAGTCTCTGCCAAAAGGCAGTAAAATCCGTGAAGAATTGTGTGACAGAGGTCTCTAAGCAGGCATAAAATGGATGTTGTTTAGAAGGCAATTTTTCATTTGTTTGTATTCAATTTTACTGCACCAGGAAGGAATCATGAACTTCGGACTTGATCCTTTTCAGGACTACAGACCCAAACTTCAGAAAACTATTTTTTTATATGTATAAATGTTATTAATATTTTTCATATCACATAAAAACAATAGAAACTAATAGAGAGAAAGAAAGAAAGAAAGAAAGAAAGAAAGAAAGAAAGAAGGAAGGAAGGAAGGAAGGAAGGAAGGAAGGAAGGAAGGAAGGAAGGAAGGAAGGAAGGAAGGAAGGAAGGAAGGAAAAAGCAAAAGTGCAGAATGAAAGAAGAAAAAGAAAAACTTAAAGACAACTATTGATTTCCCTCAAAATATCTTTTCACAATTTGTCATGTCAATTTAAAAATGGTTGTTTATTTCCTTGCAGTCTCTACCCTTTAGGCAGAGTTACCAGATTAAGAATTAAGCAGAATTATACCCTACCCTTTAAGCAGAATTCACAGGCGTATCTTCAAAACTAAACCAATAACAATTCAACTTTCACAAAACAGAATTGTAATTAGATAGCCTAAAGCTCTAATCCAGAAACACATCAGTTTAAAAGAATAAAAACAAAACAAAACCAGACCCCAAACAACCTCCTATCTCTTCATTTGAAATGAGTGTAGGGAACACTTTTTATCTACCATAATTCATGCGTACAAATTCTCTCATAAATAGATATATTCCTCTCCCAAATTGATTTTGCAGAGGAATTTAGGGCAGTGAAGCCAGATGGTGACAGATGAGGTGGTGAAATAGTTGGTGTTATTTTGATGTTACCATTTGAATTTGAATTCATGCCCATGAAAAATGTTTGGTCTCCTCTATCTGCCTTTCATTGCTGCTGTCTCTCACACTCTAAACTTCTTTTTCTAAGATAGTTCCTATTCTTTAAGTTGGTCTGTGCATAAAGGGAGAAGGTGAAAAGAAGCAATACAGATTAAGTGGCTATCCAATTTCTATTTCTTTCTTATTGCTCTTTTATATGGAAGCCTTAAACTGTTTGCTTGAATCTGGCTTAAAGCATTGCTATCAAGATTTTAATTCATTCTTTAGCTTTGGACATGAGCTTGGCCAGGTGCTCTGTCTGAACCTCAGTTACCATGACCCTGGTTGGTGAATTCTCCTCTCTTTTCCCCTTCTCCCCCAACCACTTTCTTTTTACAGGCTAGTCTTTCAAGTCACCTGGTTTTCATTAATATTTTTTTATTTATCCCTTGTACTTGATATTCCTACATTCAATCCACCAGTGGAGTGGAACGCCAGTTGGTGGGGGATAGAAGACATGCCTTCTGCTATAGTGATGCCCAATGGAACATTCTCCCTGTGGAGATGGACTGGAACCTGCTAGCTTTTTATAAGTTCTTAAAAAACTGAATTTCTACCTGGATCCAGGGCACCAAATGTGTGCAAGTAGTTGATTT
Source organism: Protobothrops mucrosquamatus (assembly GCF_001527695.2). NCBI lineage: Eukaryota > Metazoa > Chordata > Lepidosauria > Squamata > Viperidae > Protobothrops > Protobothrops mucrosquamatus. Next base: position 77,875 of record NW_015388633.1, on the reverse strand, counting down.
TTTTTATTATTATGTTACTGATTATGGTGAAATAGTAACAGAGAGGCTTGCTGTGTTTATATTTGTCTATTTTGTACATTCATACTTGTGATGCTCTAGAAGACAAGCTTGGTTGCTATGTATTTTAATTTTTATTTATTTATTTGTTGATCAAATTTCTACACTGTCCATCCCACTTAAGTGACTCTGGGTGGTTTACAACATTTTATTTTTTTATATTGTAATTATTTTTTTCCTTTTCCTTTTAATCTTGTTTGCCAACCAGAGTCACTTATTGAGATGGGCATCCATACAAATTGGATGAATGAATGAATGAATGAATGAATGAATGAATGAATGAATGAATGAGCAGGAAGAGAAAAGATTTAACCTCACCTAAGAATCCTAATCTAAAAAAAAACAAAAAACTCCACTTCACAAGGCCTCTCCCTATTCATTAATTTTCACTGGTGCCATTCAGACTAGGGGAAGAAGGTTAAAAAAAATTAAATTCAAAACCACACATTGCATTCTTACATATGTTTCACTGCAAAGTTAGGAGTGGGCTTTGATCATGCAAAGAATTGTAAAATTCTCCTTGTGATTTTTTTTCTACTTTTTTTCTTACTGTTCCTCATTTTAACTTTGCAAATTGCTTCACAAATTCTTTTCACCAAAAAGAATATTGGTGAAATTATAATCGATGAAGGGTGTTTTCATGCACTGATTTTGCTAAAAGGTAGTTCAGGGCTGCATGTAAATGTTCTCTTTTTCTCTGTGTAAATCCTCTCTCCATCAGTTTGTGGTCTCCCTGGATTTCCACACTTTCATTCAATTGCCAATTGGAGATAATCAGGAGAAATTTAGAAAACATTCTCAAGCATCCTGAGATTAAAGTTTGAATGAATAGAAGGAGAAAGAAACTTTTCCAAAATAGAAAGCAGAATGCAAAGCTTAAGCTTCTTTTCCCCCAAAAAAATTGTTTTGGATTACAAGCGCAGAGAAGAGACTTTCCTTCCCAGGAATTCTGATTTGGAATTAATCCATTTCATCCTGATGTAGCACTAAAATCTGTAGGCGGTGATGGGAGTTTTTCTACTGCAATTAGCTGTTATCTTCTATTAATTGCAATTATTCTCTTTTCTCAATTAAGTTATATGGCTCTTTGGACCTTAAGGGGAGAGCCAACTTTATAGATTTCCCATATATGCTTTATACCTTCCTCTGTTTTTTAAAACTGAAATAGTAACAGAGAGGCTTGCTATGTTTATATTTGTCTATTTTGTACATCCATTCTTGCGATGCTCTAGAAGACAAGCTTAACAATGCTTTTAGCAAAACAAAAAAGATATCCCAGGTGGTAGAAGCCTGTGGAAGTAAATGTTTGTATATCAGTATGTTCACTTAAGAGCAGACAGAAGAATCCATGTGGTGATTTCAAATAGTAGAATTTCCACTTTGCTTTGTAAAATAAATCAGATCATATACAAGAATTATGGGAAATTATGGGAAAAGTTGCCACTTATTTTTGCAACTGCAGACTTCATTAAGGAAGAGATTTTATGCTCACCATATTCCCCCCTTTCTTTTTTGCACCAAAGTACTATATCAACATAATTCAGAGAACAAATCTGAAACCTACCCCACTCAGCATAATGTGGTAGTCAGGTAGTCAGAGATAGTCAGTAGTTATTGCCAACAATTGCTGCTTTAGTCAATCAAATACAAATAGCAACTACTATACTTAAAATAACAGTAATACCACATACAGTGAATAAAGTAATAGTTATGCCACATACAGCACATACTATGCTGTTTGGATATTTGTGTTTATGGTTTCACGATAATATTGATTCATCCCAACCATGTTTTTTTTTCAAATATGCACTACTATAAATATTTCTTTGCACCTTCCTTCCTTCCTTCCTTCCTTCCTTCCTTCCTTCCTTNTTTCTTTAGACAATACCTTATAGTCTTCTTTGTTGATTTAAAAATAACTTCCTCACAGAAAAAAAAAAATAAACGGACCAAAAAGGAGTTGTCAGATTTCAATAATGATTGTTTCTTTGTCTGTTTTAGGAAGATACAGTTCTAGAGCAGGAATAAAGATTTTATTGAAGATGGAAGTATCCTATCTCCCAAATGTGCCACTTTGCATTGAGAGGTTATCATTTGACTTCTCTTCCCATTCCTCAGGTTTACTCTGGTATAAATACTGACAGCACATACAGGCAGTAATTTAGCCATTGATATTGACTTGCCAGAAGAGATTGACCTGACATAGACCAGCAAAATATACCTATCATTCCCTATCTGAAGACTGATATAGAACACCAATATACCTAGTCCTGTATGCCAGTATTCTTCTAAATCTGGATGGATATAGATAAATATTGTTCATATATTCCAATATTTTACTTAACACTTAACACTTATTGAACATTTTATTGATTCAACTCTTAATTTTTCATTGCATCTAGAGTGCACAAAACATGTGCTTGTCAGAAAATCACTCAAGTATTGCATATAGTTTCATTCACTTTTGAAAAATAAATAGCCAAAAGTATTAAATCATTTTCACTTCAATTAGTGAGAATGTATAAGAAAGGAAGACATGGTGTATCGACCACCCTTTCCCAGCTTGGTAGTTTATTTATTTGCACAGTGAAGAAACAAGAAGAAGAATAAAGAGTAAGGACAACGGTGTGATGATTATCAATATCCTATATACAGTGGTGGGATTCAGCCGGTTTGCACCGGTTCGGCAGAACCGATACCTATTTTTTTGTTGAGTTCAGCGAACTGGTTAGCATAATTCTGTGAGGCATGTTGCACTGGTGATGCTGCCACCACCATGAGGCATGTCACTCTGGTGATAATGTCAATGTAATGCTTGTCACACTGGTGATGACAAATATGTGATGCATGTCGCACCGGTAATGACAATGTGGTGGTGACGAATATGCAAGGCGCGTCATGCCGGTGATGACAACAAACAGAACCAGTTGTTAAATTATTTGAATCCCACCACTGCCTATACAGAACTATGATGGAAAAGAGATATATAGTCCAATATTATGCTGTTACAAGTTGAGGAAGAAAAAGTTTTGTCTTCTTCTTATATGTTCTCTTAGCCCATTCAATTTGGAGGGGAAAAAAAAAAGTAAACATAATCATGGAATTCTACCTAAAACATTACTTCATATTTCTTTGGTTCATTTATTTTCCTGACAGTGGCCAAACTAAAGTGACCAAATATATTAACACATGTTATTCAAGTCAGAACTTGCTGTGAATGTAAGCCAAAGTGACATAACTGTCAACCCTAAGGCTATTTATTGAATCTGAACACCAGTGCTGCCATTTATCATCCTGCATGCAAGGTGACAAATTGCCTTTTAACCTGAAACGGAAATATTGCTGGTCATACAAAAGCATGAAAAAAAGATCCACATGCAGAACAATCTTTTTTTGCTTTCATAAGTTGGCATTATTTTCAGAATGTTTCTGGAATAACACACATACACACATGTTTTGTCTCTCACATACCCAATAAATGAGGTCAATCCATGGAAAAAGAATGACTGTGATACAGAGACCAGAGACACAACATAGTGTAAAACAGCCAATGTTCTAATTTTACACCAAGCCTTTTAATAGCATCATTTGACTACATTTGGCTGGTTGTATCATCACCCAAAGAGATTGGTTAAAAGGAGCAGACATTGCCTTCTTAAAAGATAACTAAATATTGTTTGAAAGGAAAATGACATTCAAGATGATGGAGCAAGAATAGAAACAATAAATTAAATAACAGGAAGTGCCATTAGAGAACTTTTTTTGTATTCTCTGTAAGTATGTTTATAGAGGAGGAGGAGGAGGGGGGGGAGGAGGGGGAGGAAGGGGATGGGGATGGGGAAGGGGAAGGGGAAGAAGAAGTCACCTAGTTTTTAATGATGAACTCTACATTTTTCCAATCCTAGATTTAAATGCATATTATTAATGGAGAGTTCAGAATAGAAGCTAAACTGAAGAATAATTTCAACATATGAGTATATTTCTTTGCTCAAAATTACCTCCTTCCCCAGTTATCAGGTTGAGGTATGCTTGATTTCCACCTCTACCTCATGCAAATGAATTTTCCAAATATCTGGCATAAATGCTTCTGGAAGGCCAGGCAACTTATTTAAAATTGCTGTCGTCTATTTTATAGATTTACTATTTGGTCAATGTGGCAGGGAATGAAGCAGGCAATGTTAGTCACTATGGGGCCAAGCAGAAATGTTTTAGCAGTGCTTCCCTGCTTTCAATTTCATGTGCCAGATTAATTCAGCACCTCAAACCAGTCAGTGTTTAACAACAGGGAAAGATATTGCTGGTAATGACTGCACAGTTGAAAGATTCTTAATTTTACACTGCTTTCCTCTTAGTCTCTTTCAAATTAAAACAAGAGCCTTCTCCTCTCTCTCTCTTTCCCCCCTATGAGCTCAGGCATTATACAAATTGGAGTACTGTGAATTTATGTAATTTGTGTAAGAAAAATGGTGCACTTCACTTCTGCAAATGTTCTTCTATGACATCTACAAGAAAATCTTCCATATTCAGTGGCAAATTACATGGCTTCTGATTTATCCACAGAATAATCCTTAGGTTAAAGATCAGTCATTATCAAAATTTGCTCAACAGTCTTCATTACTGAGTGAAAATCAAAACCTAAATCTCATTCATACTTCAGCACCCCACTAGGACATTCTACTCGTTTACAACAGTAAACTAAGAGCCATGGTGGCACAGTGGTTAGAATGCAGTATTACAGGCTGAGTCTGCCCATTGTCAAAAGTTCGATCATGACCAAATCAAGGTTGATTCAGCTTTTCATCCTTTCGAGGTTGGTAGAATGAGGACCGAGATTGCTGGGAGCAATATGCTGATTCTGTAAACCACTTAGAGAGTGCTGTAAAGTCCTATGAAGTGGTATGTAACTCTAAGTGCTTTTGCTATTGCTAACGCTATTACATTAAAGTAATAACCTAGTCATTGCCTAGAATTTGGTCTTTCTGATTCAAAGTAATGATTTGGACCTGATTTTTTAAACTTAGACATACTTTAGTGAGACCCTAATTAATTAATTAATGTCAGTTAAAATGAAACCAAGCTCTTAGGAAATTTAACTTCCTTTCTATATAAAGGAGGAGACTCTAGTTCCTAAGGCACCATATTGGAATCATTAAAGATAACTCAACTCATAAAGAAAGGGAGTGGGGAAGAAACCTCCCACATGTTATTCTGAAGCCTCCAAACTAGAGTAATAAAAGGAGCATAAAGTTTATGTTTCTCTCCAACCCCTGCTGTTTTATGATTTTTATTGCTTCACTCATGCATAAAGATTTCTGTGGATGGTTCTCATTGGGTGAAGAGTAACCAGTGGGAACCCTTTGCTGCCAAAACATTCTCACTGTGTGCTAGTCAGTGTTTAACAACAGGGACAAATATAGCAGATAATGATTGCACACTTGAAAGACTCTTAATTTTTATGCTGGTTTACTTTTAGTCACCCTAACATTAAGACGAGGGCCTCCTCATCTCTCTTACTCCACAAATCTGATATCTTCATAAGCGCTGTTCAGTCTTTGAATAAATTAAAGCACTCCAGATTTTTATAATTTGTCATTTGTGTAATAAAAATGACTACACTCCACACCTGCCAATGTTCCACTGATGACATCTACAAGAGAAGCAGCTTGGGTTTTTCTATCAGAGAAACCCTAATAATACAGATTTCTGACTCACACAGATGTTAACGCACCTACGCCTACACAGATGTGTAGAAACCTGGGTAGAAATGAAGTCTAACCGAAACATTCAGATAGTGAATGCATGGATAGACCTAAATCTATTCTAAATATGATGTTTAAATAGTCTTTGAAAATGGATAGAACTTGATTTCAAATAGAGATATTGTCTATGTAGGGGCTCCAATCCTGGCCCATGGACCAGGGCCTGTTAGGAACTGGCTCACTTAGCTGGAGATGAGTGAGCAAAACTGCAACTATCCCCCCCCCCAGTCCATAAAAAATTGTCCTCCATGAAATCAGTCCTTGGTGCCAAAAAGGTTGGGGATCACTGGTTTATGCAGTCATATATTTCTTAGAAGTCAAAGGCATCTGAATATTTTATCAAAATGATGAAAGCTGCACTGAAGCATAATATATTACAGCCAATCCATATCAGTCTTTCAAAATTCTCCTCAAATTTCTGGGAAAGAGAAATTGTGTGGATAATTTCTCTGAAATTCTGCCGGGAAAGAAAAACTCACCAACTGTTGATCAAAATCAGGTCATCTCATCACTGGTGGCACCAGAACTGAAGAAAAGCTCAGTTCTGGCTTACAGAAACATGAGAAACTAAAGAGGAAACAAGCCAGTCAAGAGAGGGTTGTATAGTAATCCAGCATGGTCTCTCTCACACACACACATCATTTGGCCATTTTGTACTGTCCTCAACAGGGCATAAATCAATCAGGTAGCTTTACACATTACAGCATTTTAATGCATCTATTCAAAGGAGTGATTTGCTTCAACAAATCCTTGTACATAACAGAAAGCTTTTTTGTCAAGGGGAATCCAGTCTGCCTCATTCATGTCCACTGTACAAGGTAAAATGCAATTACCTTCAGAAATTTAGACTAAGAAGGATATTTATTTATTTGATTTTTATCCTGCCTTTATTACTTTATAACTAACTCAGGGGGTTGTACATACCTAATACTTCTCCTTTCTATTTTCTCCTCAACAACAATCTTATGAGGTCAATTGGACTGAGAGAGAGTGACCAGTCCAAAATCACCCAGCCAGCTTTCCTGCTTAAGGCAGGACTAGAACTCATAGTCTCCTGGTGACCAGTCCAAAATCACCCAACCAGTTTGTATGCCTAAGGTACCACTAAAACTCACAGTATCCTGGTGATTGGCCCAAAGTCACCCAATTGACTTTCACATAATTGTCATAGGATATAAAAACACAACAAGTGACTGTTAATTAAAGAAATGAGATAAATAGAATTTTACATCAGGAGAAAAGTAACTATCAGATTTGTCCATCTCTAAAGTAATGTTGCCTACTATCAGCACAATCAACCATGGACCCCAAGATGGACAAATTTTGGTGAATGTAGTATTCTATCCTATGAAAGAGCTGACAGTTTCTTTGCATGGTGTCACACAGAAATGGAGAGGATAGACTGTCCAATGTCAGGGAATACAAGTAAAAGAAGCAGCTAAGAACAGCCTACAGCAATGTTTTTGTTCTTGGCTGTATTCCAAAATGTAAGACATCAAGATGTAAGCAATACCACAGTTAACATTGTTAGAAACAGACATTCCTTTCTCAGTATGGACAAAACAAATATGTTTTCACACTGAATTTCTGTGAAGTTTACAGGATTCTAGCCTTAGCAAGTTTTAATAACACTTGCTCTTTCCTTGTAAGTTGTCATCTGTTCATTCACCTTCATGAGATCAACATGGACCTTTTTTTCAATCCCACAAAATTGTCCACATGTAGATAATTTAACATTTCACTTAACTGTCCAGCCCCAGCCTATATTCTTATTTGTAAGTGATAACTATACTGAAGGGTAAGGGGTCCTGTCTAACGGGAGATAGCCTTTGATCAATTAAAATTGTCAGCAGTTAAAACAAGAAAAAGTGTAGCTGAGATGTAGGTCAGAGGCTTTTCATGCACAAAATAAAATAGAATAGAATAGAGCTGGAAGGGATCTTGGAGGTCTTTTAGTCTAGCCACCTGCTTGAGCAGAAGAACCTATATTGTCTCAGACAGGTGGATGTCCAGTCTCTTCTTAAAAATCTCCAGTGATGGAGCGCCCACAATTTCTAGGGGTAAGCTGTTCCACTAGTTGATTGTCCTCACTGTCAGGAAATTTCTCCTTAGTTCCAGGTTGCTTCTCTCTTTGGTCAGTTTCCAACCGTTGTTTCTCGTCCTTCCATCTGGTGCTTTGGTGGTAGCCCCTCAGATACTGGAACACTGCTATCACTCCTATTTCTTCTTTTCCTTAAACTAGCCAGACCCAAATCCCATAGCCGTTCTTCATATGTTTTAGTCTCCAGCCCCCTGATCATCTCAGTTGCTCTTTGAATTTTTTCCAAACTCTCAACATCTTTTTTTGGTATGGTGACCAAAACTGGCTGCAGTATTCCAGGTGTGGTCTTATAGGGCTTTATAAAGCGGTAATAGTACTTCTCGTGATCTTGATTCTATGCCTCTGTTTATACAATCCAGGATTTTGTTAGCTTTTTTGGTTGCTGCTGCACACTGCTGGCTCATAGTCAAGTGATCGTCCACTAGGACTCCAAGGTCCCTCTCGCAGTTACTGTTTTTGAGCCTGGTCTCTCCCAATCTGTATTTGTAGGCATTTGGTTTTTCCTGCCTAAATGTAAGACTTTGCTTTTCTCCACATTGAAACTCATTTTGTTGGATAGGGCCCATTGTTCAAGTTGATCAAGATCTTTTTAGATCCTGTATTTATCTTCTTGCGTGTTGGCTACTCCTGCTAGTTTGGTATCATCTGCGAATTTGATGAGCTCCCCTTCTATTCTCTCATCTAAGTCATTGATGAAGATATTGAAGAGTACTGGGCCTAAGACAAAACCTTGTGGTATCCCACTGCTTACTTCTCTCCATGTGGATATAGTGCCATTGAGGACTACTTGTTGAGTACGGTTTGTTAGCCAGTTACAAATCTATCTGGTAGTGATGTTGTCTATCCTTCCTTTTCTTAGTTTACCAAGGAGTACGTTGTGGTCTACCTTGTCAAATGCCTTACTGAAGTCCAAGTATACTATGTCCACTGAGTTTCGCTGGTCTACTAGTTTAGTCACTTTATCGAAGAATGAGATGAGATACAAATTCAGTTCTGTTCTCCCCCCTTCCTCCCCACCTTTCCAACTAGAGTTGATTTTTCTCTTTGAAATGTTGGATTATTGCTAATCAATGGCTGAATCTGTACAACATGTTTATCCTTTTTAGCTGTAACCTTGATTTTTCATTTCCAATATACCATGTACTGAAAATTCTGCTTGGCTTCTTTGTGAATGAGGTAGAATAGATTAATTCAGTAACCAAATTAAGTGTTTTATAGGATTCAGTTATAGTACATTAAGGCCTTTTGGGGGGAAGGGGTAAATGATTTGTCTTTGCATATAGAAGCATCAAAGTATGACTATTTGAAAATGATAAATGGGTCAATACTTTACATTCAAGGATAATAAGTTTAGCAGTTAAAATAAGATTACATTATTTATTGCAGTAGTCGGGTTTCCTGCATGGTGCAATTTACTAGACCACTGATTTCAGGAAAGAAGAAAGAAAGAAAGAAAGAAAGAAAGAAAGAAAGAAAGAAAGAAAGAAAGAAAGAAAGAAAGAAAGAAAGAAAGAAAGAAAGAAAGAAATGATAAAGCAGTTACAAAATTAGATAATGCTACCTTTAGATAGATTCTGGGTTTTTTTTAGAATGAAAATATATTGTTGTCTGAAATGGGTGCAACACATATGAAATTTCTGAGTTGTTATAGCTGCATCAGTAGACATGATGTGTAAACATTTGTACAGTTACCAAACATTTTGGTGTTTATTTTATGCCTAAGTTATGTTACAAAAAAAATAAATCTTGATGGTATTATATGAATGAATTTGTGCCATCAAGTTAGTGTAATTGGATTGCTGTGGACTTGTTAATGTATTTGTGCTTGGCTCCCAATCCTGACAAAATCATCTAAGTGCTACCATCTATTGACTGTATCTAAAAGCAACACCCTCCCTTGACAAACTGTTTTCCTATGCAAGGCAGAAGAAGAAGAAGAAGAAGAAGAAGAAGAAGAAGAAGAAGAAGAAGAAGAAGAAGAAGAAGAAGAAGAAGAAGAAGAAGAAGAAGAAGAAGAAGAAGAAGAAGAAGAAGAAGAAGAAGAAGAAGAAGAAGAAGAAGAAGAAGAAGAAGAAGAAGAAGAAGAAGAAGAAGAAGAAGAAGAAGAAGAAGAAGAAGACTCAATGAATTCAGTGGGATTTTCTTCTAAGTTTGCAGATATAATATTTCAGTCTTATGAAGCATTTTTTAGAAATCAATCAAAATATAATTGATTGATATAATTGGAAAAAGGGGAAACTTGAATAAAGGTCAAGTACCTTTTCTTTCTCTCTTACTCTCTGTGTTGGGTGTATGTATCTAGTCACAAATATATGTTTATGAGAAGGAAAGAGCGCCAATGAATTATATAATAATACTAATACTAATACTAATACTAATAATAATAATAATAATGATACTACTACTACTACTACTACTACTACTACTACTAATAATAATAATAATAATAATAATAATAATAATAAGTTGGAAGGGACCTTGGAGGTCATCGAGTCCAACCCCCTGCTCAGGCAGGAACCCTACACCATTTCAGACAAATGGCTGTCCAGTCTCTTCTTAAAAACTTCCAGTGTTGGAGCATTCACCGCTTCTGGAGGCAGGTTGTTTCATTGGTTAATTGTTCTAACTGTCAGGAAGTTTCTCCTTAGTTCTAAGTTGCTTCTCTGCTTGATTAGTTTCCACCCGTTGCTTCTCGTCCTGCCTTCAGGCGCCTTGGAGAATAGCTTGACTCCCTCTTCTTTGTGGCAGCCCCTGAGATATTTCATGGTTTGGAATGAACTATGGAGCTATTCTGATGCATTTTCTTTGGGAAAAGACTGACTTCACAATTGTAGGACTAATTTTCTATGTTATGTATTCTCAGAGGTAGTCTAAAGTTGTAAAAACAACAAATTGGGAGAAAATACACTCTTATTTATCCCATTTCTAAACTGTACAGATTTTCAAAGCTCACATACTTTCAATGATTAAGAGGAGGTTAGAACATTGGTATAGTGCAATCAAAATAAAGACCAGAAGTAGTTCTAAAGCAGTGGTTCCCCCCCTTTTTTGCATGACTACATCAACAGCATTAATGAATAGCAGTGCATCTCAACTGTTGACAGTAATGGGACTAATTGGAGACAAAAATGCTTCAAGGAAATGTTTAATTTTTTTCTTATTGTTATGGTGACTGAATGGAATTCATAGCTCTCTTTTGCTGAATTTCAAAGCTTCTTTTAGTACTTTTTAGATTGAATCTCAGAAGGTTTTACCTAGTGACACTTTTCAATAAAAAAAATTGAACTTACTGTATTCAACAACATTTTTACTTTGATACATAGTGGAGGTTCATATTGTCAGCTTTACAGGAGAAAAATAATTCTATTGATTTTGGTTAATGTACAGAACTGTGTATTAATAAAATAGAGAAGGAAGGGAAGGGAAGGGAAGAAACATACATTTCTGAAGTAGTAAACAAAACTATTCTTGAATATGAATATATTTAGTTCTGAGATACCACCTTGGACTCAGATCATATTTCCAATCTTGCTAATGGTGCTGCATCGCCAATTAGAGTGCTACTGAGCATATCTTTGGAAGACTTTGAAAGAACAAGCTAGGGATAGATCACCATGGGAAAAAATCTATGGTGTTACTAGAATTTAAAATGATTTGATGGCACATAATCAATCGATCAGTCAATCAGTCAATCAATCAATCAATCAATCAATCAATCAATCAATCAATCATCAATCAATATATTTAAAGATTTTTTTAAGTTCCTTCATGGCAAAAATCAAACTAATAATACTGTCTGTTTCTATACAAAATTCAATTTTTTGAAATGTCCATGAAGTTCTCTACACACTGGTAGTTACTAAGGGGGATCAAAACAGGAGGGAAGTAGCATGCAATTCAAGCCCCATCCCCTTTATTTATTTGACTTTTTTTACACCTAGTCTCCATAGCTGCAGATGCTTTATTGTGGTTGCTAGTAAGAGTGGAAATTAAAGTGTTTCACTATAAACAACCTTTTTAATGTATAGAAATAATTCTGCTTTGCTCTGACTTTTACCCTAAGTCTTGAAAACCAGGACATTCTTTAGCTGCTTATTGAGTATAACCAGTACCTCATGGATAGGATCAAGATGATTATAAATTAATGATAAATTAGTGATAAACATTACAGTGTTGTGATAAAGTTTTCTGATCAGTTTACAAACATCTAAATTCAGAAAAAAATGCAGTGAAAGTAGATATGGTTTCTAAAAACAATAATTAGAAGGGCACCCTAGGATATTTTCTGATGTAATCTGAGAAAACAGTGTCAATATTTTATCAAATGAAAGCTTCTAATTCAACACAGTGAGAGCTCTTATTGCTAACAGCAAAACCTAGTGATTTTTGTTTTCTTTGCATTCACAAATCAACCCAGGAAGGAGGGGAGGACACAAGACCCTTGATGTGTCTTTTAGGTTTAAGCTTCTAATGATTTCCATCTTCAGCAGATAAAGATAATAAAATATGATTAAAGAAGCTCATGGAATGATGCACAGAACAGATGTCATATAATTATTGTTGACTAGTTTTATAAGGTTTCTCCATTAGTTGTAAAGTTAATGCTGTCGAGATCTAGTTTGAAGTTTGCTTATGGCTTATAAGTTTATGTATTGTCTTTTTCTATTTCTTGAGTCCATGAAAGTTCAGGTGAGATGTTTGGTTGAATCTATATTCATCTGTAGAGAAATATACTATATAGTTGGGCATTTTAATCCAACTTTACATGTAGATATCTGTAGGTCTTATTTGTAATATTATATTGTTGATAAATATATTAGCTTATTGATAAATTTTATTTATTTATCTTGCTGATAAATGTTGATGATCACGCCCATACGTTATTTCATGATATATCTGCATCGTGAACTAAATGTTTATAATCTCTCATGAGTTATTTTTCTTCTTTAGAAAAATAATCCGTTCAAAAACTTGGTTTGTGCAGACATGAAAAAATCAGTTCAGAATATTGCTGGGCATGTTAGTAATCACCAGAAACTTCACCATATCTTACTATCTGTACAGTTAAACTTTACAGTCAATTGAGTATGATAGTTATTTAAGCTAATTAGCTTATTTTAGTGCAATGGGGAAGGGAAGAATATTAGAAAATAAATATCTTAGTGTGATTATGTGACTTAAGAAGAGGATAAACTATATAGAATCTATTTTAAGTCCCGGAGCCCTAGTGTATTACACACATTTGATGTAGCAGACAACCTGTTTCGCAGTGACAAAGCATGGTGTTTGACTGGCCTTGCTGTTTGACAGAAGCTATCAGCTATAACTACTATTAGGCAGTCTTTGATATTGCTTAAGAATTCTTGAACTGTTGGAGCTTTTTTTGCCCATGGGTCTACACAGCCAAACTGAAAGTATCATTGAAATTGAAATAATTATGGTACAAGCTAGCGCTTGTATTACCCCATCACTATGCATCAACAATTCAGTAAATTGTTTCCATATTCAGTGAATATTTTCCATATATTGGGATGACTCCTGACACTGCAAAATTATTTCTTTGCTTGCTTTACTGAATTTGTAATCTTTCTATCAATAAAAAATAATATTATTCTGATTTATTATCCTGTCTTATCCATAGGAAAAACTTCTCCTCTTTTTTAAAACTTCTCCTCTTTTTCTCTCCCAGAATGTCCACATGAAAAAAGATTAAAAAATGAAAGAAAATTATGGGAAATAGTTATTTTTTTTATTCAGTACTACCACTTTGGTAATTGACCAGGCTTACTAAATGCTTTGTCTGGACAGTCAAAGCACAATTAACATGAAATTTAAAACATACAAAGAAAGGCAAATAATAAAGACTGCATCAGTCAGGTAAAACCAAATTAAGTAACCAATCTGGCACTTCAAAAGAATTAGAATGTCTTTCAATGAAAGTGAAATAGTAACTAAGAGTGGTATAATTTTACTTATCTTAGCAGGAGGTTCTATGCCCTGGAAGAATTTGATAAGGTTGCTTCTTCAGTTTCCAACAACTGTTGTTACCAAAATTAATAACAGGATCAGGAAGGTGTTTCTTTCAAAGACATTAAAGTCATGAGCAAAGTTATCAAAGAACAAACAGCCTTTCAAATAATCTGATTCTGAATTAGCTAAAGCTCTATGCATCATAATAAACATTTCTATATCTGGTAAATAAATACCTGAAGCCAGGACTTTTTTTTCTCATAGAACGCACAGAACGGAGTTCCGGCACCTTTTTGGGATGGAGCCTTATAGGGTAGGCAAAGCTGGTTGTATGACATGTGTGAGTTCCGGCCCGATGGCCTGGGTGCGGCCTTGTGGCCTAGCGGCCCGGCGGGGGATCCTCCGCGAAGAGTCGGCCAGATGGAGGACTTGGATGCGGCCTGGCGGCCCCACGGCCCGGCGGAGGTTCCTTTCTGAAGGATCGGC
>NW_015388633.1:59230-60393 GCF_001527695.2 Protobothrops mucrosquamatus | reverse complement strand
AACTACCCCCAGAGATCAGGGTGATCCCTGATCTCCCTTCCTTCCGCCGCGCCCTTAAGACATGGTTATTCCAGCTTGCAGGACTGGCCTAGGGGAAAGTTTTTAATGGGGGTTTTAAAGTAATTTTAAATTAATTAGACCAATTATTAATATTTGTTTTTAATTATGTTTTAATCTGTAGTTTTGGGATTTGCATTTTATCTGGTTGTTAGCCGCCCTGAGTCCGCAAGGAGAAGGGCGGGATATAAATATAAACAATAATAATAATATAATAATATATACAAAAAAGCACTGCCTGAAGCTGTGATTACAGTAGAACATAGAACCTGACACTTTATATACCTGACCTCAGTCAATTGTCCAGTCACAAGTGAAAATACTTTAAAATATGTATTTAAATTTAAATTAGTGTATAGAGATATACCTTTTATGCCACAGGATCATGTCATGAGTGAAAGGGAAACAATAGGAAATGGACAAATGTTATTTTAAAGGTCCATATAGATGAGAAAGTGTTTTGGAAATAAGATGTCATCAGCAGAAAGACCTTTCTTTAAAAGTCACCGACTTCATCTGATTTTTGGTGACATTTAGCAGTAGAAAAAGGGGAGATATTTTAAAAGTGTGATTGCAAGGTTGAACAAGTGACAGATGAAAGTAAAACCTGCTCAGGTAAAGGATTGTTATATAGGAAGTAACCAACTTCCTATTAAGAGCAAAACAATAGGTTGATTTTTGAGTGAAAAAAAATGATTTGTATATTCCAGAGACAGTTAATTTGAATGTATTTAGTTACCCCAAAATGATCTTTTAGGACATTGGCAAATGATAATTTCCTTAATTCCAATCAAGTTTACAGTATCACATGAGAATTTAAAATAAACAAGGCAAGATCCCGCTTAAATAAAGCACTTTTCAGGAAAATTTATCTCACTGGGAAAGAGAAAAGGATCTGTTCTTTTTTAAAAAAAGAATTTCTATGGGATTCTATGGTAAATAAAGATTAATAGAAATTTTAAAATCAGTCTCCTCGGTGGCTGCGGCGGCCTGGTTAAGATCTTTGGAGGCAGCTTTGACGGCCCCTTTAGGCGGCCCCTCCAACGATGGCTTTCAGCCTTCCCGGCGGTTTGGGGTCCTTCCCAGCGGTTTGGGGCCTTCCCGGC